>NC_142382.1:2640000-2757500 GCF_059441005.1 Hippichthys cyanospilos
GATCTTCTTAGGCCTCCAAGTGGCGAAAATGACCGGCGAACGTCAAAGGGGAGAAAACGCGGAACAGCTCGGCAGGAAACATTCCCGACACGTCGGGGCACGCGAAGAGTCGCCGGCGGCCGCTACAAGTCTGTCGCGTGCGCCCGTTTCATTCACGGCCATTTTTGTTTATTTATTACAGGGCTGTCAAAAACATTTTCATCGTGTGCATCAAAATCAAATTTATTTGAAGTGTGATTGTCACACATTTACCAAATTTTGAAATCTGAGGCCAGTAAAACTGCTGAAAAAGGAAATTGGTTAAAAAAAAAAAAAAACGGTTGTTTTCTAAAAAATCTTTTGGAAGTTGAAGGCAAGTTGTAAAGTTGATATTTTAGTCAAAAACTTGGAGTCATAATTAGCATTTCGGGGGCCACATAAAATGATGCGGCGGGCCGGATTTGGCCCCCGGGCCTTGAGTTTGACACCCTTGGTCTATTAGCATATTTGTTCAGCAAACGTGTCAACAGGGAAAAATAAATGTGACCATTCTTAATTCACAGTTTTTAATTCTATTATTAACTCATTCAATCCCCAAAAGATTTTTTTTACGTTTTTTACGAATCCAGTATCTTAAAAAAAAAAAAATTATATATATACTGTATATATATTTCTTCCATTAATCAATTGCTCATCAATTACTTTAGATAGTTACGTACCAAAGTAATCAACTACTTTGGGTAATTAGGTGCCGGGAAATGATTACCTAAGGTAATAAATACTAAGGTAATCGATTACTTGAGATACTTAGGTATTCAAGTCATTGATTACTTTATGGTTAGCAATTGATTACAACCTAAAAGTAGTAAAAATAATCAATTAAGGTACTAGATACTTAAGTACCTAAAATAATCGATTACTTTAGTGCTGAAGTAATGAACTGCTGTGGAAATTCATTACAAAGTACTAAAGTAATTGATTACTTTAGATACAAAGGTACGCTCTTATTATTTGTCAGTATCACGCCTTGAAGCCTTGTTTATTTACCGCTTGTTTAAAAAAAGGGCAATAAATGGACTTACTTGAACAAACGAGATTAATAATCATGATTAATAATCGTGATTAATAATCGTGATTTCAATATTGATCAAAATAAACGCAATAATTATTTTGCAGCCCGACGTTAGCAGTACTCAATTGTTGTTAGCAGGTTTAAGTATTTCTTGTTACAGATTTATAACTGATGCTAGCAGCGGTTAGTACTAGCTAGCAATTATCGAAGTAGCAGTAGTAGCGAAAGTAGTTTTTTGTCCTTGTACTGTTTCCTTGTGTACCATCTTTTTGAAAGACTTTTAGCCATGAAATCATGACTTTGAGTGACACATGCTAAAGTTTATTACAATGCTGGACAATAAAGAACAATAAAGCCGGTCGTGATTAAAATCTTCTGTGACTGAATAACTAGAAACACGGAAGGGCATCATTATTTTATCGATGAACCCGGATGATAATCTTGACATATTTCCATCTTTTCAGCTTTCTGTAAGACGACAAAAGAGTGAGGCGATGATGGATGCGGGCGCTGCGTTATCTCCCGCGTCCAAGAATAACCGTGACCTCCGGTCGGCCTGACCCGCCCAGAGGTTAACTCCCCGGGTCCGGGAATAGTTGTCAGGGTTGTCAAGTAGACATCGCTGTCCCCGAAAAAAAAGTGCGGCGGTGCAACCTGGAGGTACATAGCGCTCGCCATGAATATAAATAATCGCTCACTTCCGCGACTTCCTGCTTCCTTTCCCGTTGTCATGGTAATGTTTAAAGAGCCGGCATATGAATATTAACGACACTTCTTAAATGCCACTCGGTTGCAAAGGAAACATGGAAGAGACGCTCGGCCAAGAGAGGAGAAAAAAAAAACATGTTGAGTGGGTGAAGAAGACGTGGGGAGGATAGCTGGACGCCAGGAAGAAAGATTTTCTGGCCGCCGAGCCTTGAAAACATATTGACAACGATGTGAGACTGAATTGAACTGAAAATGAATTCTGAAAGGATCTCCAAAACTAACCGAACACTTATTAACGCTGCGACAGTAAGAGTGCATTTTTCTTTTCAAACTGAAAGTAAATTAATTTGGAAATGAAACACCGGTTAGTGGTTCTCAAGTAGAGAGGGTATATGCCACGCTGTGACAGGAATAGTACATTCTTTTCAAATTGAGAGCAAATTGATTGGAAAATCAAGCACCGCTTACTGATTCTCAAATAGAGATATGTGAAGCCAGTTCAGGGGGGGATGTGAAATTCAAAAAAAGAGATCTACCAGTAACGCCTTTGAACGCTGTGACAGGGAAGGTGCATTATTTTCAAAGTGAGAGGAAATTGAATGGAAAATGAAGCACCGGTTATTGGTTGGGTCTCAAATGTGGATATGTAAAGCAACTTCAGGGGGTAAGTGAGATTCGAAAAAGAGTTCTGCAAACATCCGCAAGTCTAATGTAGTAACGCTTTTCAACGCTGTGACCGGAATAGTATAGTCTTTTCAAATTGAGAGCAAATTAAATGGAAAATGAAGCACGGTTTGGTTGGGTCTCAAATGTGGATATGTAAAGCAACTTCAGGGGCTAAGTGAGATTCGAAAAAGAGTTCTGCAAGCAACCACAAATCTAAAATAGTAACGCTTTTCAATGCCGTGACAGGAACAGTGTATTTTTTTTTTCGAATTGAGAGCAAATTAATTGGAAAATGAAGCGCCGGTTACTGGTTCTCAAATAGAAATATGCGCGGCCACTTTAGCGGGTGTGTGAAATTTGAAAAGCAATTCTGGAAGTATCTGCAAATCTAATGTGACGCTTTTTAACGCCGTGCATTTTTCTTGTCAAATCGAGAGCAAATCGATTGGAAAATGCAACCACGAAGTCACTGACTGTATTTGAACAGAATCTCCTCCACTCAGAACAAACTTTTCCCCGCGACGCAACCCGCGCGGAAACTTCTCCTTAAAATGCGGGCGACTTAGAGGTTGCCAGCTGACTGTTGCACAATTAATCATTGATTATGACGCGGAGCTCATCAATGTCTCTTTAACCAGAGCGCGCCGTGCCAAGCACCTCGTGGCGCAGATGGTACAAATAGACAAGTTGGAAGAACCAGAGGAGGAGGTCTGTGACACCTCTCTCTCTGCCCACACTAAAGCTGCCTATTATCTAATCCACGGAAAAAAAAAAAAAAGGGGGGGGGGGACAGGGATGCTCCAGGAGGCGCCAGCAACAACAAGGGAGCAGTCATGCTCATCACCGTAGCGCCGCAAACACAAGGCGCCATTGTGAGCGTCTTTTTGGCCGCCGCCGCTCATGTCGTCGTGACCGGGCCCCCGCCAAAATCCCAAGCCCGGTTCGGGGACACTCCCTTGGTTACCCCAAACAAACAAGAGAGAATGAAAAGCTCTCGTTTTTTTAAAAAAAAATATATGTTTCATGCCACGGAGACTTTGAGAGCAAAAGTGTCCGGGAAGCGCTTTGTAATAATTGGCCTGAAAGTGCAAAAAAAAAAAAAAAAATGGCTTCCTTAACGGTGCCTTTAAAGTCCCGTTTTAGTTTATACACACACCCCATGTTCAAATTTCCAAATTATTTCTGTTTTTTGTGGTATATAAAACTATACCGGTGTTCGATACTCGTACGAGTAGAGTACTCAATTTGGGTAGTCACCGATACTGAGCAACCGATACCACTCCAGTGTTACCTTGCTACATCGCAGTTTTGTTATTGTGACTTTACTCTCTGGCAGATTTTTATTTATGACCATAACTTTGTCTATTGCAGATTTCGGGAGAGAAAAAAAATTTAAAAAGTAAAAATTGTGTACAAAAATGTAGAGATGCCTTTAAAGTCCAATTATCCTGGATATATGAAGTATACGCACATCCCATGTTCAAATTTCAGTTTCTATTTTTGTGGTATATAAAACTGTAGAATTTTTGCTGTTGATTCATCTTGATATTTATGTATCATGTATCTAGTTGCCTTTAAGGACTTCACGGAAATACCAGCATCACACATCGAGAAACATCCGTTCACCCATTATAAATTCGTAAGCGTTAAAATCGACAACCCTGATTGGTTCCCGTCAATATTAGGACACATATAGACGAAAAAAAAAAAACATTCACGCCTTTTGAAACTTTGCTTAAATTAACTTTACTTACAAGAAATGTTTTGGGAAAATAGGAAAAGCCAAGCAAGCAAAGAGCCAAGTTTCGAACCCGGAACCCCAAAAAGTGCGAGGCGAACACGCTAACCGCTAGTCCACCGTTTTGACTGTCTAATGACAGGAAAAAATGACACACAAAATACACACTCAAAGTACACAAAGTGAAAAGCCTCAGGATGAATTAACGTAACTAGTGTGTGTAAATGTGTGTAAAAATTTCTGTTTTTTCTATCTTTGTGGGGACAATTTTGATCGAGCCCACAAGTTCACGAGTCTTTTTGAGGGTCAAGACTCGCTTTTAAAGTATAAACTTGAATTGATCTTGAGGTCAAGGTTAAAGTTTGTCAATCTGTTGTGATGCTTAAGGTTAGGGTTAAGGGCTAGGGGACGCATTGTGTCAATGGGATGTCCTCACTATGATAGAAAAAATGAAAACACACAAAATACACGCTCAAAGTACACAAAGTGAAAAGCCTCAGGATGAATTAACGTAACTAGTGTGTGTGTAAATGTGTGTAAAAAGTTCTGGTTTTTCTATCTTTGTGGGGACAATATTGATCGAGCCCACAAGTTCACGAGTCTTTTTGAGGGTCAAGACTCGCTTTTAAAGTACAATCTGTTGTGATGCTTAAGTTTAGGGTTAAGGGCTAGGGGACGGGTTGTGTCAATGGGATGTCCTCACTATGATAGAAAAAAACGTATCTAGTGTGTGTGTGTGTGTGTGTGTGTGTGTGTGTGTGTCGGCAAACACCTGTGGAATCCAGCACAACTTTTTTTGTCTCTCGCTGTTACACACGAAGAATTTCAAAAAACATCGGCAGCATTGAGTCAATAATTGAGACAAAACATTTTGGTGTCCATTTTGAGTGACACCCCCAAAAGACACAAATAGAATCCCGCCGCCAGAAGGAGAAAGCGAATGAAACGTCACCGACCTGCTCTGGGGTTGGACGCGAGGTCCACATGTTCGCTTTTGTTCGGTCTTGCTTGTTGGGAGAAGGTAAAAAAAAATAAAATAAAATAAAAACAACAACAAAAGCGAGTCCGAACCTCCACTTGAGACTGTCAGGAAAAGTGTGTGAGAATCTGCCAAGAGTCAACTCGGAGAGCTTTCACCAAATGGGCGGGGGGGAGAAACTCCAAGCCAATCAGCGCTGAGAGGGAGGGATCTTTCCGAGTCTCCGCCAATCAGAGAGGAGGACTTTCTCCCGGGGTCAAATACCGAGGAATTGGGAAGGGTCCAATGAGGAAAGAGGAAGACGGGCCCCGCTTGATGACGTCATGACACCGACTCCTGTCTATTTTGTCCACAAAGCGTGTTATTATGTATCTTGTGATTATTATGTTTACGTGTCGGATTTCTGTGCGAGTGTCAAGTAACGTGCAATCAGTGACCAACTCTGTTATCTAACTTATCAACGCGTTTAACACGTATAAGAAGCTATGCTCTTTAGAATTGTTCTTTAATTTAATTTTAATTTGATGCAAAAAAATAACAGACTGTATTTAATATAATTGTGAGAATCCTATCTATCTATCTATCTATCTATCTATCTATCTATCTATCTATCTATCTATCTATCTATCTATCTATAAATTACTGACAATATTACAATAGCGTATGCAAAAATAAATAATTACATTAAAAATGCAGAAGTAAGCAGAGCATGTTTTTTTGTGTGTTCTGTGCTGTCATAAAGCACCACGACTGCTGGCAAAATATTCGAAATATATGATAAAAAGCTACCGCCTAACGAAAATATGTACAGTAATAAAATCCTCTTATTTTTGCTTCTCTTCCGCCACCGTGTGGATAAAATTATACACTGCAAAACTCCAGATTGGCCTAATTTTAATTTATAATTTGGCATCCATTGAAAATCATTTCCAATCTTTCCCTCACACGAAGTAGCTTTGAAACAACCGCATGCATCGTTTGTATGATTTTTTTTTAATTTTTTTTAAATGAATCAGACGGTGGATTTAATGGCTACTACTCTTACATGACAAGACAGTTGATTCTCGCTCAAAACACACAAAACATAGTAGAGAACATTCCGGGAAGCTTACCAAATACAAAAAAAGTATCCTTTAAAAAAAAAACAATATTCATAAATCCCCCTCCTCGTGTAGCGTACGGCTTTCCTGCTCGGCATGCGTCACCAATGTGCGGCCCATAAAGAAATATAATACGCCCACTAGTAAACAGTGCAAAGGCCACAGTGATAACAACATATACGTAATGCAAAATGAGCCTGTCTGATAATAAAAAAAAAGTGTATCCTCCCTCTGGAAAAGAAGATGAGATTTACACCTTATTGAAAATGGAGTAAATTTATTTTTTTAAAATATTTAGATTAGCGGGGCGCATAGAACACATTATTACTAAACACACAAACAAAACAAAACAAAAAAAGTAAGTACCATGTAAACAAAACAAACGGCGTTGATTGCCCACTGCGCAAAGTGGCCAGCAGATGGCGTCGCCTCGCCGTCCCCATCATTTCCATAGAACACAATATTACTAAACACAAAAACAAATCAAAACCAAAAACCTGATGGTAAAATAACGTCCAGTAAGTATCGTGTAAACAAAACAAACGGCGTCGATTGCTCACTGCGCAAAGTGGCCAGCAGATGGCGTCGCCGCGCCGTCCCCGTCATTTTCAGCCCCCCCCCCCCCCCCCCCCCCTTCACCTGTTTCATGTTGTTTTGGTGCACCCAGCTCCAAACAAGCACATGCTGGACTCACTTCGTGCAGAGAGGACCCACGCGACTACTTTGTTTTGTTCCAAACGCATGCTACATGCTAACGATGCGTCACTCCTACGTAGCGTCATCTTTTACCCTGGCTGCTGTTGTCTTTGAATGACTTTTGGAACCGATTCGCCTTTTTCACCCCCCGAGGTGTTTTTGAGACATTTTTTCCTCCGCGCGGTGCATTTTAGTCGGATTATTAATAAAAGAGTAAAGTGGTGGAAACATCCGGAATATACGTTTTGTTTAGAACCTATTTGGAATTGAAAGTGGACTTGAAACCTCCGTGAGCGGATTTGCTCAAATATTTGGTTTTACGCACGGATGGCGCATCTTCTGTGATCTGGAGTTTGGTTTTACGCACGATTGACGCTCTTTTTAAAGCGTCTAAAAATAGTCGGTGGAGATTCTGAGCTGATGATCCAAGCAGTGTTCATAAATAAAATCATGTGCTGATATCAAATTGATTGTAGAAAAACATGTCGGCTTTAAAAAAAGTGACTGAATAAGTACTTTGTCACCTTTTCTAACGTTAAATTGTTTATCTTAATCACGGAAAATACGAAATAAATAATGTTTGATGAATAAAAATCTAAATGAGAACAAACGGTTTTGTAATACGCAATAAAACGATCCGATTATTCGAATAATCACAGGAATCGCTGATTGGATTGTGACAGCCATCATATCAAGTCCCTTTGAAAATTTCATACAGCAAAACAGCATGCTGATATCATCGAATCAATATTAGCGAAATATCTGTATCGGAAGTAAAAAAAAATAAAATAAATTGTGGTAATGTTCTGACGGGACCCCAGAAGACCCAGAGGAGCTAAAGTCGTTTGTTTTGGACGCCATTAATCCTTGTAACGATTGAGATTCCCACCTGAAATTTCGCCGAGTACATTGGAGAGAATCTGTTGACCTCCCGTGCTCCGGGGCGGCGAGGATGGGGGGTTGGCCGAGCCCCCCCGCCCAATGATCCAGCATGCCCGACCCGTCCTCGTGGCTCCCCCCGAACTGCAGCCGGGACTTGAGCCGTAACGTGACGGGGGCCGACCCGCCCCCGCTCAACTACTACAGCCCGCCGCTCCTGACGCTCATCACGGCGGCGTGCGCGGTGCTGTCGGCGGTGGGCGTGTCCGGCAACGTCCTGACCATCCTGGTGGTGGGCAAGTACCGCGACATGCGCACCACCACCAACCTGTACCTGTGCAGCATGGCCGTGTCGGACCTGCTCATCTTCCTGTGCATGCCTCTGGACCTGTACCGCATGTGGCGCTACCGTCCCTGGCGCCTGGGCGACGCCCTGTGCAAGCTCTTCCAGTTCGTGTCCGAGTCCAGCACCTACTCCACCATCCTGAGCATCACGGCGCTGTCGGTGGAGCGCTACGTGGCCATCTGCTTCCCGTTGCGGGCCAAGGCGCTGGTGACCAAGCGCCGCGTCCGGGCGCTCCTCCTGCTCCTCTGGTGCGTGGCCATGCTGAGCGCCGGGCCCGTTTTCGTCATGGTGGGGGTGGAGCGGGACGGGGCGGCGGGACCGGAGGCCGACCGCGACCGCCGTCTTCCCGACGGCTACGGGGACACGCGCGAGTGCAAGATGACGCACTACGCCGTGGAGTCGGGCCTGATGGGCGCCATGGTGTGGCTGAGCTCCCTCTTCTTCTTCGTGCCCGTCTTCTGCCTCACCGTGCTCTACAGCCTCATCGGACGACGCCTGTGGCGCAGGCACAGGGACGCCAACGTCGGATCGTGCGCAGCGCACCGGGACAGGAGCAACAGGCAGACCGTCAAAATGTTGGGTGGGTTCCACGGCAGGGCTTCACCACCTTTTCGCGACATCAAATGCTAGGTTGTATTGTTGGCTAATTTTTGTCGTAAACTTGACAAACATGAACGGTTTGTTGTTGTAAATTTTGGAGCACGCGATGCAAAATGCGCAACTTACTTGATGATCCGGTTAGGACGGCGACTTTGGTCTTTAGAGTCAAAGTGTGCGACGCTCAAGCTGCTAGCAAAGTTGTATTTAGCCTGACTTGACAATTTTAGCTTATTTTTTTTTCGTAAAGTTGCCAAACATGAACGGTTTGTAATATATTTCGGAATACGCGATGCAAAATAGGCTATTTACTTGATGATCCGGTTAGAATGACGACTTTGGTTTTTAAAGTCCAAGTCTGCGATGATCAAGCTGCTAGCAAAGTTGTATTTTAGCCTGACTAGACAATGTTAGCTTATTTTTGTCGTAAAGTTGCGAAACATGAACTGTTTGCTGCTATATAATTTGGAACACGTGATGCAAAATATGCTGTTCACTTGATGATCCAGTTAGAGCGACAACTTTGGTTTTTAAAATCAAAGTCTGCGATGATCAACCTGCTAGCAAAGTTGTATTTTAGCCTGACTTGACAATGTTAGCTTATTTTTGTCGTAAAGTTGCCAAACGAACGCTTTGTTATATTTTTTGGAACATACAATGCAAAATGAATTATTTACCTGATGATCCAGTTAAAAAGACGTCTTTGGTTTTTAAAGTCCAAGTCTGCGATGATCAAGCTGCTAGCAAAGTTGTATTTTAGCCTGACTTGACAATGTTAGCTTATTTTTGTCGTAAAGTTGCGAAACATGAACAAAACACGCTATTTACTTGATGATCCACCTCGAACGACAACTTTGGCTTTTAAAGTCGAAGTCTGTTCTGCGATGTTCAAGCCGCTAGCAAGATGGTAACGTAGCCTGACTTGACTGTTAGCTCATTTACATGGTAAAGTCGCCAAACATGAACCGTTTGTTTTATATTCCGAAACTTACGACGCAAAACGTGCTATTTACCTTGTGATCCAGCGAGTGATGTCTTACCTTCTCTTCTCCAGCGGTGGTGGTGGTGGCCTTCGTCCTGTGCTGGCTGCCCTTCCACGCGTGCCGCTACCTGCAGTTCCGCTCCCTGGACGCGCCGACCCCGCTGCTGTCCGCCGTGTCCGAGTACTGCAGCTTGCTGTCGGTGGTTCTTTTCTACCTGAGCGCCGCCATCAACCCCATCCTCTACAACACCATGTCGTGGAAGTACCGCAGCGCGGCGGCGCGCCTTTTCGGCCTGGGCGGACAGCAGCTACCTCGGACCCGTACCGCTAGTACGCTGAAGGCCGTGGCGGACGGCTGGATGGAATCCACCGTCAGCTTTTAAAGCCTCGTGCGCTCGGCTCAAGGATTGGCGGGAAACCGCTTTGGCTTCAATATTAGGTCATGTGATGTCATTGGTTGCTAGGCAGACTTCATAAAAGGGTCCCCATTTGAAGAATTTTCACCAAACCGGGCTTAGGCCGCGGAGATTATTTTACAATTTTTTTTTTTTTTATGGAGACAACCATTTTAGGATTGAAATGTCATTCCAGACGTAAATCTTTGTGAAAAACGCATCACAGAAAACGATTTAAACAACATTTAAACATAAAAAAAATGTCTCTCACTGAATGTTTTTTGCTTGGATTGTTGAATTGGTTATGTGACGTCACCTGTTGCTAGGCAGACTTCACTACTCAGTTATACCACAAGGTGTGAAACAATGTGTACTTTTTTTTTTTTTGCAATGATCACTGTTTCTTGAGGCATTATGTATATAGGTGAAATATGTATAAAAATGTTTTCATCTCAGGTGTACTCTTGTTGACAAAAGACGTGTTGTATTTATGACCCCGCCCCCCCCCAAATTGCATCGCTATATTTGTAAAAAGGAGTATTTTGTGCAGGTTGTATTTAATGTTGTGGGCCGTTAATATTTATTCCATATTGGCTTATGTGCTGGCTTTTTGTTGTAAATAAATGCTTGGAAGTGATTGCATGAACAACAATAAGACATAAATGACTCAAATGACAAGTTGCCGTTCCTACTGATCACTTTTGAACAAGCCAATTATTAAATACTTTTCAGCCATATTTTACTGTCTCCTATAATATCCTTAACCAAACAAAAATATTTTGTATCTACGTAGCAAATTATTCAATAGAATTTTCACTTTATTTAAAAAAAAAAACACTTAATTTCAATCCATTTTCCGAACTTTAAATGAAAATTAAATGAAAATAAGATTCAACTAAGCGAGCATGTTAAAATTTTTAATTAATGAGATGATTTTGTAAAGTATGAAAATGAGCTGATTTTTTTCTAATAAATTGAAAAAATAAATAAATTAAAAAAAAAATATATATATATATATATATGCAATATATGCAGACGAGAAAATAAATGCTCGAAATCCATGTCAGAAAAAAATTAAAACATTTATTGGGCATAAATATATTATATATACGCTACCGATACAGTTAAGTCTTACATACATAGGGTAGTATTTGCAAAAAAAAAAAATCTATACATTAAAATTGATATGGCAGTTTCTTTTTATATAATGCATATGAAATTGTCTAACATTTACAATACAAGAAGAAATGCATGAATTTGTTTAAAAAAAAAAAAAATCTCAAATTTGTAGACCATGACGACCTGGAATGTTCACTCTTGAAATCGTGAGGTAAAAATATGCGTTTTGGATGTTTTCACTTGTGTTTTTGCATTCTGTGGCCAATCCCCCCCCCCCAAAAAAAAAAAAACAAAAAAAAAACAAAGAAAAAAAAACAAACCATACAAAGATCAGAAGGCACATGTGTGTGTGTGTGTGTGTGTGTGGGTGGGTGGGTGGGGTGGGGGGGCTTAAAAAATAGGGGCGTAATCTGCCCTGGGAAAAAGATACTTGTGTTACATCACATCGTTTCTTTTGCGAGGTTAAAATAAAAAACAAACAAAAAAAAAAACCCGCCAGTAACTCACCTCGTATGGTGGTTAGGGACATAAACTGAAATTTAAGGATGAACCAAGATCCACTCGAAATACTCCAGGCGAAATTAATTTGACCAATATGCCTTTGCTGGGTTCCGTGGGGAAGGACAAGGCTGTGATGCGGCAGATTTGTAGGATATCTGCGTGAAAGTGTGAAAGGCTTCTTTTTATATGATTAAAATCCAGGAATTTTCTTCACAGGATTCTGTGTTAAAGGCAAATGCCTTCGCTGGGTGCGTGTGGAAAGCAAAGGCTCTCTGATGTGTTGAGTTTGCAGGGTAACTGTGTGAAAGTGTAGCCAATTTTACATTGAAAGTGGATTCATTGGGCTCTGTGTGAAAGGCAAACCTGCCTTTGCCGAGTTCAACGTGGAAAGTCAAAGACTATTGATGTGGCAACTGTGCAGGATATCTGTGTGAAAGTATGAAAAGCTTCTTTTTATATGATTAAAATCCAGGAATTTTCTTCATAGGATTCTGTGTTAAAGGCAAATGCCTTCGCTGGGTCCGTGGGGAAAGCAAAGGCTCTCTGATGTTTTGACTTTGCAGGGTAATTGTGTGAAAGTGTAAGTCAATTTTACATTGAAAGTGGATTCATTGGGTTCTGTGTGAAAAGAAAACCTGCCTTTGCCGAGTTCAACGTGGAAAGTCAAAGACTATTGATGTGGCAACTTTGCAGGATATCTGAAAGTGTGAAAGGCTTCTTTTTACATAATTAAAAGGCAGGAATTTTCTTCACAGGATTCTGTGTTAAAGGCAAATGCCTTCGCTGGATCCGTGTGGAAAGCAAAGGCTCTCTGGGTGTCGATCTGCACTTAAATTATCAGAATGCTTCTCCACTGTAAATTTCAATCTTGACAACTTTACCGACGCACAATCACCAGTAGATGGCCCCATTTTTCATCAATTCTTTTGAACCCTTTGAAATGTCTGGAAGTGAACGAGGTAACCTATTCTGTATTTAAATGTCATTTTATAAAAAACACGGTTAAGGCGGCGGCGCATTCGAGGTTCATCCAGAAATTTCGGAAAATCCCATTTCCGTTCAAACGGATCCCGCCACGAGCGACTGCTTTACTGACACGGCCGCAAAAATAACACGCGAGCGACGAACGTTTAACAGTCTGGCAGTAGTGTTTTGGATCCATACGTAAGCCCCGCCCCCTCAAGACTAATAATGCTCGTGGTGATATAAAAGTGCTTCAACTTTGTTAGTCGTAAATGTACTTATCACCTCTATAGCTCTATAGATATCTCTGTACTGTATATCATCTCTTAGCAAAAAAAAAAAATAAAAAATACTAGATACAAAACACTCAATACTACTCGCTACGTCGAACAAGAACTCGTCGAAAAATTTTGCCAGGCTGCGCTCGTTGCTCGCGTGATTGTTTTGAGCCGTTTATTCCCGCCTTTTGTCAGTCGGGCGGTCCTCCTCTCCACTAGGGGGCGACATGTTTCGATAACACATTTTGCTTTTACCAAAAAAAAAAAAAAAAAAAAAAAAACAGATATTGAAAAGCATAATCACAGATCGTATTTTTTTTGTCCTTTTCATCAGAGTAATAATAATAATAATAATAATAATGCTGCTGTATTGTTACAGAAGAATATCACAGAACCCTTGGTCAGAACGAGTGAAGCCTGCACTTTGGCGAAAAAAAAAAAATGATCAGAAGCATCAATATAACAAAAAATAAAAATAAGCCAAAGGCAGGGACATTTTTCTGCTACATGTTCGTCTAAGCATTAACAGATAGCCGAGCGTGGCCCAAAACGAGATGAAATCAAAAAACAAGTAAAAAACAGTTACATAAGTATTTGGTTACAAGTTTTATAACTGCGGGATCCCAACTGAAGAAGAAGAAAAAAAAAAGGTTACCGTTAGATAAGGAATGCTGGCCTTAAAAATCAATTCTAACATACAAAAAACATGCTACGAGAAAAGGAAAAAAAAAAATTAGTACATAACTACACTTGTCTCTTATCTTTTTTTAAACAATAAATAAATGAAGATTGCACTGTAATTGGCATTGTAAAGTACTGTATGCAAATATATAGTATAAATAAAAAAAAAAAAACTACCAAAAAAAAAATCTTACCATCATTTTCCCATCGACTTTGGCAAAAAAAAAAAAAAAGGTGAGCGAGTAAACCACGTGACTTTCTAACAAGGCACAGCAAAAAAAAAAAAAAAAGGAAGACGGTAGGGGTGAGCGGCGTTGGGGTGCTCTTTTTAATAACCCTCCTGTTACGTTGCGGGTCAAAATGACCCAACTTTCAAGTTAAACAATATATTAGCTTGTTGGCACTAACAGTCAATAATAAAGAAAACAGAATGATCTAGGACCTTGTTTCTCAGGATGCTTTAACAATGTTACGTATTCCGGGTCAAAATGACCCAACAGCTTTTTAGTTATTTTTTTGCTATGACATTTCACATCGACAGACTTAGAAATGGTTTATTTTGACTTCTGCGCAGTACAAATCTTAAACTAATAATCATTGGGCTGCTTTGGGAATATTCATCTTTTTCGGGTCATAATGACCCACTTTAGGGGTGAACTTTAAAATAGTAATTTTACACTTTAAACTGGTTCAACTTTGATCTACGTTCTGATAAAATGGCTACAGAAGTTTATTGTCACTACCAAAATTGGCAATAAAAAACCCATTTGAAAAGAAAACAGCATTTAGAACGTTGTTTCTTTAGATGCTTTTGAACTACAGATTGCGGGTCAAAATGACCCAACTATATATACATAGATATTTTTGCTTTTAAACTTCACGTCAACAATCTAAGAAGTGGTTAATTTCGACTTGGGCAAAATAGAAATGTAAGATAGTAATCACTGGGTTGCTTTAGGAATATTAAATTTTTTTTTCGGGTCATATTGACCCATTTTAGGGGTGAAGAACTTCATACGCAGGTCACATTGACCCATTTTAGGAGTGAAGAAATTCATATAAGTGTTAAAATGGTTCACGTTAACCGTCTTAAAATGGCTACCAATGTTTGTCAGAATGCTTTGGGGACATTAAAAAGAGGCCGGGTCAAACTGACCCATTTAAATTTGCAATACAAACGATTATTTTTGCTATCGGGTCCTCATCAAGAATTAAAACGGTTTAGTTGACAGTTAAAACGGTTTATGTTTAGGACAAAGCTAGCCGAGCGTAGCACAAAACTCGGGTCAAAATGACTGGGTCAGATTGACCCGGGATCCTTGTTCCTGAGAAACCGACCAAACAGGAGGGTTAATTTTTTTTTTTTTTTTAATTACATATGTATTTTTTATTTCCCTGAGGTATGTTACAGGCCTCATGTGCGGACTCCATTTCATACGGGTCAGGGCGACATCTTTGGGCTGTGTACCTTGGCTTTGTGTTTTTTTTTTTTAGAGGGATGCTGTTCGGAATGCCCTGTGTTAAATTTGAAAGGCGGAATAAAAAGACGGGTGGATCGGGGGGAAAAAAGGTGGCGGTGTCTTCAAATGTATGAATTTATTTTCCCTATCTGTCACCCCCCCCAGAGCCAAAACGAAGGTGGAACGCGTGAAATTTTTTCCCACCATGTTCCAAAAAAGGCGCCGGACGAAATTTATCCAGAGGTAGTAACAGAGCCCTAACAGGGGGGGCGTCGCCCGTGTGTTTGGAAATGCTGCTATTTGGTTACTTCAATAAGACAAGGCAATACCCTGTCTTTTGCTGTGTTATGCGTGGAAAGCAAAGGCTCTGATGTGGCAATTTTGTAGGTCTGTGTGAAAGTGTTATATAGTTGATCATAACCTGGAAATTTTCTTCACTGGGCTCTATGTTAAAAGCAAAACCTGTCTTTACTGGGTTATGTGAAAAATGCAAAGGCTCCGTGGCAATATTGCAGGGTGTGTGCGTGAAAGTTCGTTTGCTGATCACAACTTGGAAATTTTCTTCACTGGCTCAAAACCTGCCTTTACTGGGTTCCGTGAAAAAGGCAAAGGCTCGATTTGACAATATTGCGGGATCTCTGTGTAAAAGTGTTTTTAAAACTGCAGGGTGTCTGCGTGAAAGGTCTATATTGCTGATCATAACTTGAAATTTTCTTCACTGGGCTCTATGTGTACGTCAAACCTGCCATTACTTGGTTCTGCGAGAAAGGCAAAGGCTCCGATTCGGCAATATTGCAGGATCTCTGGGCGAAAGTGTAAAAACTCCCTTTCGCTGGTTAAAACCTGGAAATTTCCTTCCCTGTGAAAGGCAGATGCGGATAAAGGGAGGGTCACCTGTTAGGGCTCTGATGCGACAAATTTGCGGGCTCTCCGTGTAAAAGCCCGTTTCGAAAGCGAGGGCGCAAACGCAGTAAACTCAGAATGCCCTCGCATGAAAAGCGCAGAAAAATCGGGGGGCAATTCCCTGTAAAAGGCAAAAGCGGTGTTCTGCTGTGGTTGATTTTGCAGGATGTCTGCGTGAAAGGCGTTAAAAGAGCGGAAGAAGAATGTTCCCATCTCACCCCGAATCAGCCCGTCCATCGCTGACGCTTTCGACAAAATGGTGGCTATTTGCATACGTATATTTCTGCCATGTATGTGTTTATATATATATATATATATATATATATATATATTTCTATTTATATTAGATAACTGGTTTTCCATTCTACAAAAAAAAAAAAAATCACAGGATAGCAGCATCTTACATCACACGTGGATTGCATCACTTTGGCGAGCGTGACACCGGTTGAGTCATTGTCGACGCACTAGTGTGTGTGGTGTGTGTGTGTGTGTGTGTGTGTCATCCAATATTCGGCTAAAGCTTTGAATGCCTACATTAGAATATGGCTGAGTGGATAAAGACCGCAGCAAACAAAAGACATAATTAAGGCAATGAACCAGGAAATATACACGTCCCCTAACGGCATGATTCGAGAAATAAAAAAAGAATAATAATAAACGTACGAGTCGGTCCGAGCGAACGCTGGCTGATTTTAAGGCTTGCGGATGAGTTTTCTCGGAGGCGCGGCGACAGAGGAGAAAAGGCGGCCAGATAAAAGCCTTGAGGACAAACGGGGCCTTTTTCTCCCCGCGCAAAAAGTTTCTCTCGGGTTTGGGCTTTCTCTTTCTATCCCGTGGCGCGTAAAAGAAGAAGAAAAAAAAAAAAAAAGATTCCCTCACTTCATGAAGAAGTACTGCAGCAAGCAGGCGATGAGGATGGAGAGGCCGGCGAAGGCGCAGACGATGAGCGCGGCGAAACGCTCGTCGCTGGAGATCAGGCCCGGGCCCGGGCCGGCGCAGGGGGCGCGGGCCCCGCCCCCCGCCGCCCCGCCCGTGCCGGCGGGGGCCTCTTGGCGCCGCGGGGCGAAATGGCAGGAGGGGCTGAGCGGCCCGCACAGTTCCTGGCACGAGTCTTGGCAGCGGCGGCAGGCGCCCACGCGGAAGCGGTAGTCCGTGTTGGCCTGCAGGCCCGAGATCCGGAAGGCGCCGTCTTCGCCTTTGTACACCTGACGCGCAGCGCCGCCCTCGTTAATCCACGGACCGCTTGCCATTTCATCCCGTTTCATCCCGTTACGCCGCTTTTTTTTGGGACGTTGGCTCAAAAAGGTTTTCCATTTGAATATGGCGCCGAAGCACGCCAAGGGGACGCGCGACGCAGTTTCTAAACGCGGTATTTACGACCCGTGTGTGGATTTTTTCCGATTAACGCGCCGCGCTAAAGTATTTGCTGGCCGATTTCTATTTTTTTTTGCTTATTTATCACTTTCGTTTCAAGGCGAGACAACCCGAGAATACGTCAAAACAAGTTCGTAGACGGTAGGATAAAAATTAAATTAGCCACAGAAATCATTGGTTCAGAAGCACGCGGCTGCTTTCCAGCGGTCGATTGTAAAATGGCGGCCAAATCCTTTAAGGGTAAATAATGGCCGTTTGATTTTGGGAGCGGATTGTCCGTCAATTTTTGTGTCCCCTGAGGACAGTTGAAAAACGCGCGCTTGCCAAGAATATGAAGACGCAACCCTAACCTCATTTCACCTTTTCTTGTAAACAACGCACATAAGACGTTATTAAATGCAAGATATTTACATACATATTGTATATTTTTATATGTATATATATTTACACATATACTATATTAGAGTGTATAATATTTACATATATTAGTTTTAACGTACCTTTTTGTATTCATTCATTCTGAATGATATATTTTAAAAATATAATGTATAAAAAAATAGTATTTTTATACATTCTATATTTAAAATGTATTCATATACATCTACATATATTAGTGTTAGCATTCCTGCTTGTATTCATTATATATTACATATGTATAATATATACATACTATATATAATAATGTATTATACTACACATATACGTATATTATAAAAATATTCGTTAGCATACCTTCCTGAATTCTATATAAATTTGATTTATGTTATATAAAATATATATAATACATATATATTGTGTTAGCATTACCTGCTTGTATTCATACTATTTTATCATAGCTATATTAGCGTTAGCGTACCTGCTTATATTCCTTATACAATCTTTTTTATACATTATATATTGAAAAAATATACAAAGTGTTAGCGTACCAGCTTGTATTCATGATGCTATTTAGATTTTACATTATATATATATATATATATATATATATATATATATATATATATATATATATATATATATATATATATATATATATATATATATATATATATATATATATATATATATATATATATATATATATATATATAAAATAGCTATATTAGCATTGGCTTACCTGCTTATATTCATTATACAATATTTATACATTATATACATTGAAAAAATAGTGTTCGCGTACCTGCGTAGATTCATGATACAATATTTTATATGTCGAAAAAAAAATATACAAATATGTACGATATTACGCAATGTATACAATACGTTAGCGTACCTGCTTGTATTCCGACTCCCGGCCCACCAGCACCTGCAGCACGTAGCTGATGGGGTCCCCCCTCATGGGCGGGACGCTCTCCCACGTGATCTCGCACACGTTCCCGTCCAGCTGCTGCACCTTGGGAGCTGTCGCGGGACCGTTGAGGAGGAGCATCAAGAAAAAGGATTCTCGGGGGCGGAGCTTAATGGCGCCGATCGGGATCGGGAGCGGAGCGCGCTTCAATTGACCTTTGAGGGCGGGGGGCACCGACTTGGTGGTGCAGAAGGTGCGGCGCTCCGAGAAGGGGCTCTCGCCGGCGTCGCTGATGGCCTGGATTCGGAAATTGTAGCCGCTGGATTCCGTCAGCCGCTGGACCTTGTAGGTGTGGCTCGGGCCTCGGTAGAGGGTCACGAACCTGACGGCGGTTAAGGGCGTCCCCGTCAACTTTTACCGTCTTGCTTCCTGTTCCCATCCATTTGCTCTTAATTCGAAAATGCGCATCGTAACCCTGATCATTACCGGATGGTCTGCCTGAAAATGACTGATGACTAATGACTGTACAATTAACATAGTTTAGCATGAAGCAGCTCCGTGTTCCAATTTGCGCTTCATGTTCCAATTTGCTCTTAATTTGAAAATGTAAATCCTGATGATCTACCTGAAAATTTATCATCACTAATGACAATGTACAACCGTGCAGAACTTAAATGGAAGGGAGCCAGTATGACACAACTTCATGTTCCAATTAATTTGCTCTTAATTCAAAGATAAATACCTAATAATGTTTTATTTCTGATGGTCTACCTGAAAATTTATCATCACTAATGACAACGTACAACCATGTAGAACTTAAATGGAAGGGAGCCAGTATGACACAATTTAGCACTAAGTTGCTTCATGTTCCAATTAATTTGCTCTTAATTCAAAGATAAATATCTAACAATGTTTTATTTCTGATGGTCTACCTGAAAATTTATCATCAATGTACAAACATGTAGAACTTAAATGGAAGGGAGCCAGTATGACACAGTTTAGCACTAAGTTGCTTCATGTTCCAATTAATTTGCTCTTAATTCAAAGATAAATATCTAACAATGTTTTATTTCTGATGGTCTACCTGAAAATTTATCATCAATGTACAAACATGTGGAACTTAAATGGAAGGGAGCCAGTATGACACAGTTTAGCACTAAGTTGCTTCATGTTCCAATTAATTTGCTCTTAATTCAAAGATAAATATCTAACAATGTTTTATTTCTTATGGTCTGCCTGAAAATTCCGCATCATTAATGAGAATGTACAGCCATGCAAAATTTACATTTTGGAAAGTAGCCACTATTAATAGAATTTAGGATTACAGTATATTCCTTCATGCTCCAATCAATTTGCTCTTAATTTGAAATTGGTCACCTTGTCACAACATTAACACACGTGCAATTATATTTGCGAAAAAGTGGTAGAAAAAAACGTGTGGATGGATTATTTGGGGGCTGCTCACTGAGTTCAAGGGTCACATTCTCTATTGGGTTTAATTCTGGAGATTGCCTGATGAAATGCATGGCGGCGAGCAACAACACGAGCGAGGTGGTGGAAAACGAGCCTCTAATTTGCGTCATCTGGTGACCATCCATCATCATCGCGGCTTCATTAACGCTTGGCTCGATTTTGGGTGGGGGCGGGGCACGCTTCATGAGGACTTCATCACGCTGACCGGAGCTTGCTATGCTTTATCAGTTATTAGCTTCCGTATTCATCCGAGCGGTAACGCCGAGTCATTTTGCACTCGGGGAGGAAAAAATCTTTGATTTGAGGGCGAAGTGTTTGAATGGAGGCCACAATAATCTTTACCGAGCGCAATTCGTTGGCACATCGCGCTTGTATTGAATTTGGCGGGGAAGTCGATTTTCTCCAAACGTGATTAGAGGAATGAAAATGCATGAGGCGGCGCCGCGAGGCAATCGCAAAGGTTTATTAAACGCGGCGGCCAAAACTCCAAAATTACATTTCTGCTATTTGCATTGGGCCAACTGGATATATTTACAGCCGCTGGTTCTTACAGGGTTCCCTTGAAGGAGGCCATGGCCAAGGTCAATTATCGACTGATGTCAATCATAAAATAATATTTCACAAACAAAGCACGCAGAGGGAAGTATCTGTGTGTGTGTGTGTGTGTGTGAGAGACACACACATCTGAACTGCTATTCTACACATTATATGTAAATAGGTGATAGGTATATAGTCATATATATATGTATACACACATTCAAGTACATAGGTGTTAAGTAAATATATTTTTATACATATATCCATACACAAATATTTATTCATCTAAATATTTGTATATTTGTATATATACATACATATACACACATATTATATATATATATATATATATATATATATATATATATATATATATATATATATATATATATATATATATATATTAGTGTATACATATATACACACATACATACACATATATTTATGAATCTAAATATTTGTATATTTGTATATATACATACATATACACGCATATTATATATATTATATATATATATATATATATATATATATATATATATATATATATATATATATATTAGTGTATACATATATACACACATACATACACATGTATTTATGAATCTAAATATTTGTATATTTGTATATATACATACATATACACACATATTTTATATATATATATATATATATATATATATATATATATATATATATATATATATACATAAACATATACACAAACAAATGTATACATATTTGTGTATATCTAAACATTTATACACATTTTTACATACACCTATTTTATGTATGCATGTTTTTATCCACACACACATTTGATGTTCTACATATTTATATATATGCGCGTAAATTAGCGGAGATTTTCGGCATTTCAATGAATGTTGTTTCGACCTTTAAAATCTGAGGGCTGATCATAAATCAATTTCAAACCGTGTTGAGGGAAACTCAAACAGGAAAAATTGAAAAAAAACAAAAAAAAAACACTAAATTTGAGCGCACCTCCCGCATGGAAAAGGAGGAGGGGAGGAAGCGAGGTGACCACGGACGGCGCGTTAATAGAAAAGAGCTCGGCCTCAGCACCTCAGCCGTCCTTTCTAAGCGGGCCTCAACGTGAGCGGCCCGGGGTACACGCGGTTCCGACCTCTAATGAGCTCGCCGTTTCCTTTCCGCCCGGTATTGACGTTCCCGCCATTGACTCGCGGCGGGAGGATGAGGCAACGTGCTTCGTCCCACCTCGGGTCGCCGCATTAGGTACTCACATTTTCACGCCTTATACGGAAAGAAAATAAATTCGATTGCGGTGGATGGCTGTCAAATTTAAAACACACTTTTTTTTTTATATTAATGAGCACTGTTAAGCTTACGACCAGTATTTGATTCAGTAAAAAAAAATTCGGCTAGTATTTTTCTATAAGCCTCCATTAATTTTTGCATATTCATTCTATATACATATATATAGAATACGAATATATATATATATATAATTAATATAATATAATTATATATTATATAATATAATATATATATAATATATAATAATATATAATATATATATAATATAATATATTATATAATATTATATATATAATATATTATATAATATATATAGAATCGATATACGAATATGAAGTTGCAAACGAATATGAAGTTGCAATAATGATAATTATTATTTCACTTTTTGCTGATTATTTTCATAAAATTAAAAAAAAAAAATGTAAAATTACTTTTTAGAACTATTTAATGTTTTATATTTAATACATCTTGAATATAATTTGGTTAAACAATTTGCAATAATTTTAATTATTATTTCTCTAATTATTATTAAATTATTATATGTAGTATATGGGATTGAATGTCTTGATTGTAAAAAAAAAAATGAAATATATTCATGGCATTGATTGCATTAAAAATAAATTACCTAGATAAAAAACAAAATCTATAGAAAATAGCCGGGTTAAAAAAATAATATTACGTTTAATAATTTTAAATATTATTCAACATTTTAAGTATTTTGAACAAAGACTTCTTTTTTTTAATTTGCATAAGAAAAATAAAACAGCTGGGTAAAAATATCAAGCAATCATTTGAATTGTTTGAATTTTTTTTCCTCAATTATTTTGTATTATTAAAAAAAAAAAAAAAACTGGAATCCTAATGACAATGTTGAAAAAGTTGCCAACCCACCTGTGGTTTTTGTCCTCCATCTGCAGCGTGTAGTACAGGTCGTCCGCCAGCAGGGGGGAGCGAGGGTTGCTGGCGTTCTCGCCCCACTTGAGCTTGAGGCTCTGCGGCCCGGCGGCGGCGCACTCCAGAGGGGGCGGGGTCGGGGGCAGGGGCCACGTCCTGGCCAGCAACGGCGGGCTGCGCGGCCCGCCTCCGATGGCGTTCACCGCCTGGATCTGAACGCTATGGGGACACGCGTTTCAATGACGTACCAAATTGAAGGGACTCGTTCGCTGCCGGTGACGGCTATGGACGTCGACAATCAGTTTTTCTATTTTTAGTAAATGGAAGGGAGCCAGTATGACACAATTTAGCACTAAGTTGCTTCATGTTCCAATGAATTTGCTCTTAATTCAAAGATAAATATCTAACAATGTTTTATTTCTGATGGTCTACCTGAAAATGTCTCATCACTAATGACACAATCTAGCACTAAGTTGCTTTTTTTACTATGGGTCACTTGCATTATCAACTAAAAAAATGCATTACTTGATGTAAATACCTAAAAATCTGCCATTTTGTGGAATATTGAACTCATTCGCTGCCAATGACGGCTATGGTCGTCAAAGCTCTATTTTTACTGGGCTGGCAGCAGATGACTTTACAATTCTTCACTGGCATATCAAAAATTAAAAATCCTTTATTTGCAGTGATTAATTGACTTTATCGGCCATTTCGAGTAACTCATTCGCTGCCAATGACGGCTATGGTCGTCAAAGCTCTATTTTTACTGGGCTGGCAGCAGATGACTTTACGATTCTACACGGGCATATCAAAAATTAAAAATCCTTTATTTGCAGTGATTGACTTTATCGGCCATTTCGAGTAACTCATTCGCTGCCATTGACGGCTAGAGACGTCAAAGATCCATTTTCCCCATTTCACCGGGCTGGCAGTAAATGACAACTTCCCTATTATTTGTTACTGGCATATATCGAAAACTAAACCATCCGTTACTTGCTGTAAATACAAGACAATCTGCCATTTAATGGGACGTTCAATCCATTCGCTGCCAATGACGGCTATAGACGTCAAAGACGACATCACTTGGTGGTATTTTTTACTCCTTTAGAGGGCACTCTTGGCTCATAGTCTCTGTGCTTACTATCTTCTGTATGTATCTAGACATGAAATATGATCACTCGCTTTCTGTATGTATGCATACAGATATGAAATATGATCATAATCCCAAGTAATAAGAGTAAAATCTTCCTGGTGGTGCACATGTTGCCTCTCGTGGCCAGATGCTGTTGTTGTGGCTGGTCCGCGTGAATTTCAATCAAAGGTCAGCCATGTTAGCCTCCAAATGCCACGTGCGCGTCTCACACAAGATGTCTGCCCCCCCCCCACCAAATCATCACACTGCCAGATTTTTTTTGTGTGTGCGCGTGTGTCGAAGCTGGTGTGTGTGTAGATTTGATTCTTGGTGTACTGTCAATTTTTTCTACAAGGCTGAGCAATATTTTTTTGATTGTGAGATGGCCGTAAACAACTGGCGGCAGGCTGCAAAATAGTGAGCCAAGACTCAAAACATTTTGTCATCTGAAGCGGTCTTTTTTTTTTAATCACTACCAAACCTTTTATCATTTTGTAAACAACAGGTGGAATCCCAAACATGATCTGGGGCAATTTAATCTGCTGTGATTTCCACACTTTGAAGGTAATGTGATCCTGTCAAATAGTGAGCCAACTCATTTGTCTGAAACCCCCCCCCCCAAACAGCATCACCAGTGCCGACTAATCTTTAAACCATTTTATAAACACCAACTGCCATCCATAGCATGAGTTGATGTGAATATTAAGAAGTTTTGTAGATAACCCGAGGCTGCCAAATAATGAGCCAACACTCAAAATTTGTCATTTGTGGCATTTTTTTTTAAATGACGCACTACTCACTACTAAGCTTTTAAACATTTTGTACTTTTAAACATTTTTTAAACACAAAATACCATCCTGAACACTGGCGTGACTATCGAAGACATTTTGATGGGAACTTTGAGGCTGCCAAATAGTGAGCTAGTACTAATTTGTCATTTTGTCATTTGTAGCCATCTTTTTTTTTTTTAATGTCACACTAGTCATTACTGAGCTTTTAACAAAGCTTTTAACAATTTTGTAAACAATTTTGTAAACACAAACTGACAACACGACTAGCACAAATATCAGACATTTTGACGGTAACTCGAGGATGCCAAATAGTGATCCAGCACTCTGGCTTCTCATTTTGTCATTTAGTAGCAGCCATTTTTTTTTTTTTAAAGTTAACACTACTCACTACTAAGCTTTAAACCATTTTGTAAACACAAACTGGCATCCCCAACACAAATATCAAAGACATTTTAATGGTACCTTGAGGCTGCTAAATAGTGAGCCAGCGCTCTAGATTTGTTATCGTCATTTGTCGCAGTATTTTTTTTTTTTAATGTCACACTCGTCATGACTAAGCTTTTAAACATTTTGTAAAGACAAACTGGCAACCGTAAAACAACTGGCGCCAATCAGACACCATCAGGTAACTTGAGGCTGCCAAATAGTGAGCCAGCTCTCATTTTGTCATTTGTAGCCGCAGCACAACAAAACGTCGCGCTTCGGCGGCGGCGATTATGCAAGAGAGCAGAGTGACACGGGAACAAAACAAGTCGAGGATGAAAACACGACACGCACGCGCGTGAGTGTGTGTGTGTGTGTGTCCTCTGGGGACAGGTAATAACAATAACAAGACATTGCGATTCAGGCGGGGAGGAGTCGCTTATTTACCGCGGCTTTTTCGCCGTGTTTTGTTTCGGCCAATCAAACGATTTCCGTCCTCGATTCGAGCGGCGAAAATATTCCGGGCCGGAAAAAAAAAAAAGTAGAAGGGAAGTACCTGTACTCGGTGTCGGGCTGCAGAGAGCCGACGAGGTAAGAGGTCGCCGGGTCCAGCGTGATGGTCCGCTGGTCCAGGGAGATGACGTAGGACGTGATTTGGGCCCCGTTGCAGTTTGGCTCCTCCCACTTGAGGAAGAGGCAGGTGGAGCGCGAGCGGCCCGACTGGGAGCAGGACGGAAGGTCCAGGACGCCCAGCGAGGAGACGGCGTCGGGAACGCTCGCCGGGGTCTGGAAATGGACCTGCTCGCTTTGAGGCCCCGCCCCCGCCTGGTTGACGGCCTGAGGGGGTACAAAATTCCAACGGCGCTAAGAATTAAGAGCGAGGGGTTGCCCTGGCAACTAGATATAGAATCAGTCCGTCCTTCCTTCAATAGCGTCTGTTCCCTTCCTTTCTTGCATCCGATGGAATCCAGATCCTCCGTGCCATTTCTTTGTTTCCTTCCTTCCTTCCTTCCTAGCTGGCCTACTTTTCCCTACTTCCTTCAGTTTTTCCATCCTTCCTTCTTATCCGCCTTCATTTTCTTCCTGCCGTTTTCCTTCTTTACGTCTTCCCCATAACGTCTGTTTCCTTCCTGACATTTTTCCTTTGGTCCTTCCTTCCAATACCAACAGTTTCCTTCCTTCCTTCTCTACGATGACATCCATTTCCTTCTTGCCGTTTTCCTTCCATACTTCCTGTCTGTCTGCGACCTTTCCTTCCATACCGTCCATTTTGTTCCTGCCGTTTTCCTTCATTACTTCCTTCCTTCAGTTACCATCCGTTTGGTTCCTACCATTCTTCCTTCTTTCCAATAACATCCATTTCCTTCTTGCTGTTTTCCTTCCTTCCATACTTCCTGTCTGTCTGCGCCCTTTCCTTCCATACCGTCCATTTTGTTCCTGCCATTTTCCTTCATTACTTCCTTCCTTCAGTTACCATCCGTCTGGTTCCTACCATTCTTCCTTCTTTCCAATAACATCAATTTCCTTCTTGCCGTTTTCCTTCCTTCCATACTTCCTCTGTCTGTCTGCGCCCCTTCCTTCCATACCTTCTATTTTGTTCCTGCTATTTTCCTTCGTTCCTTCCTTCAGATACCATCCGTTTTGTTCCCACCATTCTTCCTTCTTTCCAATAACATCCATTTCCTTCCTGACATTTTCCTTCATTCCTTACTTCCTGTCTGCCTGCGTGCCTTCCTTCCATACCATCCATTTTGTTCCTGCCATTTTCCTTCGTTCCTTCCTTCAGATACCATCCGTTTTGTTCCCACCATTCTTCCTTCTTTCCAATAACATCCATTTCCTTCCTGACATTTTCCTTCATTCCTTACTTCCTGTCTGCCTGCGTACCTTCCTTCCATAGCCATCTTCCTTTGTTACCTCCTTCAGATACCATCCATTTGGTTCCTGCCCTCGAATACCATCAGTTTCCGCCCTTCCTTCTTTCCGATAACATCCATTTCCTTCCTGACATTTTTGCTTTGTTCCTTCAAATACTTCCTGCCTCCCGCCCGGCCTCCTTGCTTACCTGTAACCTGCAGCAGTAGCTGGTGGCGGGCGTGAGGTCGGACACTTCGCACTGCGTGGCCGCGCCGCAGTAGATCAGCTCCAGGGGCTCGTCTTCCCGGCCCCACTCCAGAAGATACTCCGATACGTCGCTGCCCGAACCCTCGGGACTCTGACACACACACACACACACACACACACACACACACACACACACACGTATTGGGTTCTAAACGCTCCCATCATGAACACATAAAAAAAGTGTTTTGACGGATGTGTAACAGTAAAAGTAAGAAGGAAATATATCTTTATAAATAACATGTTGACACTCATTGATGACTACTTGCTTTTCAACTCATTCAATCCCAAAGACGGGATTTAACGTGTTTCTTTTTAAGAGTCCAAACATTCAAAGGTTTTTTTTTTGTTTTGTTTTTTAAGGATTTGGAATTGAGTGAGTTAACTGAGCTGGCAGTCAATGGAAAAGTGTGTGTGTGTGTGTGTGTGTGTGTGTCGGGGGGGGGGTAAACAATTTATTAAACATGGAGGCGATCACACCTGTGATGTAAAAAAAAAGGCTGCCATTAAGCAAGCTTGATTGATGTGCTCATCGTTTGAGTCATCAACAGTGTAAACACATTAATAACCTTTCTTAAGGTCAAAATAACAAAAAAAAAAACCTCCTGGCCTCTCTGTTTCCATGGCAACACATTTTTTTGCGTAGGGGCCCCTTTTTGTTTCTAGTACCAAAACAAATGTCTCATTTGCACCAACAATTTCATGAATGTTTCTTACCTCCCAGGTGAGGGACACGCAAGTGTTGCTGGTGAGGGTGATGTGTGGCGCCCCGCACTGGCCTGGAGGACCCGCTGCGGTCGTGATCACTGTTGGCTCCGAGTACTCGCCGAACTAAAAAAAAAAACATGTAAAGAACAAAATATCGTAACAAAAAACAGTCAAATGTTTTAGCTTGTATCGTTAAATCGACAAAAAAAGTTTTTCAATTAAAAATGTAATATGACATATTTCAAGGTTTTTTTACGAGTCAAATTCAATCCCAGTTACTTATTTCTATTTTTCCCCCAAAACTTTTTTTCAATTTTTTTGGCAAAGGATGTAGTATTATTGGTTTTGGTAATGCAATTACTTTAAGTAAGAAATTATTAATTTAAGTACCTGAAGTAATTGTAGTACCTAAGTACCTAAAATAATTGATTACTTAAATACTCAATTACTTAATTTAGGATCAACCATTTTTGCCCCCCCCCCAAAAAAATAAAAATAAATAAATAAATAAAAAAAATACATCTTTGGGGTTGAATGACTTAATTACCTGAAGTGCTCAAATTAATTTTGTACTATTTTTAGCAACTGTTGGGGTTGAATGAGTTGATCAGTTCGTCAATATACGTCTTTGGGGTTGAATGAGTTAACTCATTCAATGCCAGGGATGTATTTTCACGTTTTTTTAAAAGGAATTTAACTCCAGATACTTAAGTATCAATTCAATACTTAAATAACTGAAAATTAATGTCCTTAATCTACTTTTAATACTCATCTGTGATTTAATGTCCAGACTCATAAAAAACGTGAAAATACGTCCCTGGCATTGAATGAGTGACTCACTCATCAAAAAAAAAAAAGTAAAAAATGAATGTATGTAAAAAGTAATGTTCTCACCCCAGCCTCATTGGCAGCCCTCAACCGGAAACTGTAGGTGGCGCCGGGCAGCAGACTGCCCACGGTGCACTGCAGTTCGGGCCCGTGGAACACTTGGGCCGGCTGCTCGTCTCCCTCGCTCATCTCCAGGCTGAACATGTTGGCCTCGCTCGTGCCGTTGGCGGCTGGAGACTCTGAAATTACATCAAAAAAAAAAAAACCACCGTAAAGACCACACGAACGGGTCAAAAGGCAGAGTCCCAAAAAATGTCCACGACAGAGGACACAAATGAATAGGCTGAGTCTCCGTACAAAATCTTCAGTCTTTGTCTTGAAATGCCAAATTTTTGTTACCTTTTTGATATCTGTATCTACATATCACCCCAAGATCCAGCCTTGTCATTTGTGTCCACTATTGTGTCCATTTGGTCTCAGCAAGACCAGCAGAGTGAATTGCATCCCGGCCAAACAAATGACACATCATTGGAAAGACAACGGTGTCCTCCACTGAACACACTAGTGCGTACTACGGTAGCTGGAATAAGTCAAAAGCTAAAGACCAAAAACTAATGTCCACTACAGAGGACACAAATAGGCTGTCTCAGGAGGATATATTCAGTCTTGGTCTTGTCTCAAACTCCCAAACTTGTTGAAATCAATGGCAACTATTTCATTTGTTTCTACAGATCCTCCCGAGTCCCGGCCGATTCCTCCGTGTCCACTTTTGTGTCCACTTTTGTGTCCGTTTGGTCTCAGCGAGACAGCAAATTGAAGTGCATCCCAGCCAAGCAAACGCGACATCATCGGAAAGGCCACGGCGTCCTCCGCTGAACACATTAGCGCGTACCTCGGTAGCTGGATTAAGTCAAAAGTTACAGACCAAAAACTAATGTCCACGACCGTGGACACAAGTGTACAGTTTGTGTTTTGAGAAGGACGTGTTTTCGATTTTAAACGAGCCCGCTACTAGGCAACTTCCCGCGCCGAGCGGTTGAAAACACGAGTGCACCGGAGGTCACCTTCACCCGCGGACGCTTAATTGCGCCAATCTGCTCTAACCGGGTGCTACATTAAAACCGGCTAAACGGAGACCTTCGCCGGCGTTGCATTCTGGGAAAAAGGCGCCTGCCAACATCTACCGGGGGCCCCCTGACCCGAGCGAGCCGGACACGGCTTGATTTTTTAAATGAAGCCCCCATTAGGCGTCAAGCGCGCTTTGAGCGAGGCTCCATTAGGACGGGCGGGGAAAACGCATGGGGCAGCCAGAGGCTAATTAAGTCCACTCATGCTAATAAATGACAAATAATCAACCGTCTAAACACTCTGGACGTGTGCGTGCGTGTGTGTGTGTGTGTGTGTGTGTGTACACTCACCCCATTCTAATTGCACCTCCTTGTGCTTGGCTTTACCCACAATCCTCGGCGGTTGACACGGCCCAGGCGGAACGCTTAACGTGCGCACCGGAACGCCAACGGTGCACTTGAGGAGAAACAAGCAATTTAGATATACACTACACACGTATATATATATATATATATATATATATATATATATATATATATATATATATATATATATATATATATATATATATAACTAGCATATAGCTAGCATCATCCAATGCATCCAATAGTAACATCCAATGTATTGTAATGATTTTTGACAAGAAAATTATATACACACTAGACACTAATATATATATATATATATATATATATATATATATATATATATATATATATATATAGCTAACATCCAGTGTATTGTAATGATTTTTGACAAGAAAATTATATACACACTAGACAATAATATATATATATATATATATATATATATATATATATATATATATATATATATATATATATATATATATATACATATATATACATATATATATATATATATATATATATATATACATATATAGCTAACATCCAGTGTATTGTAATGATTTTTTACAAGAAAATTATATATACACTAGACACTAATACATATATATATATATATATATATATATATATATATATATATATAGCTAGCATATAGGTCACGTCCGGCGTATTGTAATGATTATTGCCAATCAATAATAATTAGAATAGTAATAATGGGGTACCTGACTGTGCCCCCCGGTGGTGATGCTGCAGACGCGCAGGCGGTACACACTGCCCGGCGCCAGGTGCTCGCACACACACTCTGTCGCCGGCCCGCTGTATGCCACCTCCCATTTGCTGGCTGCACACACACACACAAAAACACACACATTATTTGCTATTGCAAACAAATGAGAAGTTTTGTTCGAGGTTAATATAGGGGAAAAAAATCAAATTCAATTATTTTGTCACCTGAAAATGAGCTAAATGGCGAAACGGAAATGTTGAAACTGCGGTTTTCAGAAGTAAAAAAAAACTTTTTGATAACTCAAGTACTAGAATACAATTACAGTAATCCATTTTTTCCATTGGACCTAGTGCTAGTGGACCAAAATGACAAATCAGCTTGCGAACGTCACATGATCAATAGGTGAGCCTCGATTGGTCATTAACAAAGCCTTGAGCACATGACATTTTTAGTCGACATTTTTTTAAAGCTATTCATTGTAAAAACAATGATCAAAGTAATTATAGACGGCGATTTAACTTTTTAAATAAGTGGACTATCCCTTTAAGAAAATGATGCAATACTACGACAAAATGATGCAATACTATGAAAGTTAGGTTTACATTTAGGTCTGAAATTTTTCCCCATCATTGTTAAAGTAAATTTACTATCAATCAATGTTTGATGGATTTATTCCTCCAATGACTCATTGAATGCCATGGACGTATTTTTACGTGTTTTTTTTCCAATAGTCTTGACTTTCAGATGCTTGAGTATCATTTTAATACTTAAGTAATTTCATTGAATGCCAGGGACGTATTTTTACGTTTACAAGAGTCTTGACATTCAGATACTTGAGTATCAATTTAATACTTAAGTAATTCATGTCCTTAATGTACTTAGGTACCGATTTAATACTTTTAATGTCCGGACTCAAAAAACATGAAAAATACGTCCCCGGCATTCATTGAGTGAAAATGGTCCTAATGGTCTATAATAAGAAAATCGAGATTTTATTTACCGTCATTGCACCCGATGCTATGAAAATTCCCGCGAAAACAACTCGCGTTAGAACCGAACAATTTCAGTTTTCCAAAAATCCGAGCAAATTTATGGTCAATTCCCGCGAAAACGACTCGCGTAAGAACCGAACAATTCCCGTTTTCAAAAAACACGAAAAATACTTCCCTGGCATTCAATGAGTTAAATCGGTCCTAATCGTCTACAATAAGAAAAATCGAGATTTTATTTGACAGTCATCGCACCCGATGCTATGAAAATCCTAACAAATTTATGGTCAATTCCCGCGAAAACGACCGAAGAATCTGCGTCCGGTATAATCGAGGACGTTGGGCGAAAACTCACCGGGCGCATCGCCGTTTTGTTTTCTCAGTTTTTTCCTCTCGATGTGCTTTCTTCCCTCGCAGTGCTGCTTGAGCGAAAGCCAACCTTTGGCGCCGTAGTTGATGACGATCCCGTCGCAAAGCCCGCAAAGCGCTTTCCCCGCTTCTTTGTGTTTGAAAATAAACTCCGAAAGCGGACCTCCGTCCACCTGCTTTTCCAGCCAGGACCAATTCCAGGAATTCTTGATCCCCGCATCGAACCCGCTCAGAGTTGCGCAATCTTTTTTATGAAGGATGTCTTTCTCCCACGACATTTTGAAGTCCGGACGCGCGATTTTTGCTGACGCCAGACAGGTCTACTCCGCGGCTCCGCAAGGCCTGGCGAATTTGGCTTTATGACAAAAGGACACGCGCCATTCGGTCGCTCTTTACAGATGATGTTGGCGGGGACGCTTTATGACAAAAGAACAGCCACGATCCCGTCGGGCTTTTATAGATGATGGTTTTGCGCCTTCGAAAAATTAAAGTACGGGTTCAGAGCTGATGCCTTCACAGCCAACGTTTTGGCTTTATCCTTGAAAAGAAGTGCGATACCAAAATTAAAAATAGATTTGTAAAAATGTGTGGTATTCTTTCAGTCATGTGGCCTTTAAAACGTTCATTATTTTATGGTATTTATGCCCTTTTTTTTTTTTTTAGCGACGTATAGTTGAAAAATAGAGATAGATTGATTTATCTGCAAGAATAATCTTCGTTTTTATGACTTTGCATTAGGGCTTGGAGGAAAAGTTGACCAAGTCGGGTGAGTTGACTTAAAAATAAAAACAGACTTTTCTGACAAGGGGTGTGCTAGCTTGCTAACGCAACAAACTTTGCCGATGCTAACCGATTAGCAAAGTTTGTTACTGTTTGAAATTTTTAGGTATAAAATATAATAATGATGACTTGTATTCACTTTTCAATTCATGTTCAAACTTAGTGGATAATAGTAAAAATCATCTTTGAGTAATCGCTAAGATAATCTTTTTTTAAACGTTAATGAGCGATAAGAGATCAATTCAAAATTGGGTTAGCATTTGGCAACTTCTGAATTTAAAACAAATGTGGGTGAAATATTAACATTTCAGTTTTTCAGAAATGTTGAAAAACTCGATTTCCTATACAAAATCATAGGATATTTACCCTTCACACATTACTTTTGGTTTTAATTGAACTTTTTAAGACTTTCTGTAAAAGTAGCATAAAAATAAAGATGTGAATTGTCTTGGATTAAACAACAAAACAAAACAATAAACAGTTAAAAACATGCCAACAAAATTACGTTTGTCCAAATGCCTGACAAAAGAGAAACACTAAAAAGCCCTAGTTTTAATTCATTTGTACCTGATAGAATGAGAAAATAATCCTAGTCTTGATTTAGTTTACTTGAGGTCATTGCACGTTAAAAAAGGATCTTTGACGTCTATAGCCGTCATTGGGAGCGAATGACTTATTTAAAGCACACCTTGATTATCGGTGTGTGACAAACACAAGGATGGATTCAAGCCTTCTTCTTTCATTTGCAGCCATTAGCATGTAATTAAAAAAAAAAAAAAAAAAAAAAAAAAGACCATTCGTACCTTCCGAGCATCCTTCGCTAATCTCCAACAAATAGGTGAGCGTTTCGGAGCCGCCGTTGTCCTGCGGGGGATCTGGACAACAGCAAGACAAACCATTTCATTTAGCCGACGGCCGTCCCGCTCTCGCTTTGGACGACGAGACATTTCTTCTCGTTTGAATTGACACCGGCGTCATTAGCATTTGCTGGGATTAAGATGAAGTCAGACGCTGGACACAACATGGATCTTTCAGCAAAAGCTCCCAGGAGACAGACACATTTATGGGATGAGTTGATGAGTAAATATTAAAAAAAAATATATATATATATATATATATATATATATATATATATATATATATATATATATATAAAAAATTTTAATATATATTTTATATTTCATATGTATGTATAACCTGAATATGTATGTATGTATGTATAACCTGAATATAAAATAACATATATATGTATAAACAAAATTAAAAAAACAATTATGTTCATATATAGTTATGTATACATATATTAGAATTAAATTGAAAAATTACATATATTATAAATATATATAAAAATACATTGAAAAACACATTACATTAAACTGTGTATGTAAAAAAATCTATGAGTAAATTTAATTGAAAAATAAATTACATATAATTATGTAGTTGAGAAACTACATATATTATAAATATACATAAAAATACATTGAAAAATACATTACATTAAATTGTGTAGGTAAAAAAAATTTTAAATTTAATTGAAAAATAAATTACATATATAACTGTAGTTGAAAATATATATGCATAAATAGAAAAATAAATGGCATTTTTTAAATATATATAAAATAGAAAAATAAATATTAAATTTTGTATGTATACAAAAAAATAACAAAAATAAATTACATAAAAAAATAATTAAATCTTAAATATACACACACACATATACACACAAATTGAGCATATTTTTTTTTTTTGCAAGAAAGAAGGCCTCACTCACCCCATGTGACGGTCAGGGCGTAGGGCGTGGCCGCCAGCACCCGCGGCGTGGACGGCGGGCCCGGCTTGTCGGGATTGGTGGTGCATACCAGCACTTCGCTGGGACTGCTCCTGCCCTCCGTGTTTGACGCGATTAGCTGAGGACGAGGACGAGGACGGGGGAAGAAAACGTGAAAAAAATCATGTGAGGGGGTAATATGGTGGCAATTTTACAAACAGAACACAAATAGAATACTTATACCTCAAACTACTTTAGTTACTCACTTTAGGTCGACACTAAAGTAATCAATCTCTTTATGCGATAAATTATGAAAAAAATCATTTGTCTCATGTACTTGAGCGCTAATCAATTTTTTTTGATTAGTCATCGATTATTTTTACTATATTTTTAGTACCGAACTAATCAATGACTAACCCTAGAGAAATTGAAACTTGATGTTCCGGATTTTTCGCACTATAAGGCGCGCCTAAAAGCCTTCATTTTTAGAAAAAGCTGATGATGCGCCTTTTAATCGGGTGCGCCTTATATATGGATCAATGTTGAGATTCTTTTGTGTTTCTTTTGTGTGTTTACAGTTGAACAAGATTGGTCATATTGACATATTGAGTTATTGTTTTACTTTGAGTATGACTATATTGTGATTGAAAACGTTTTAAAATATGTCATTAATTGCGGGTGCGCCTTATAATCCGGTGCGCCTTATATATGGGAAAAAATTGAAAATATGTCATTATTGGAGCGTGCGCCTTATAGTGCGGAAAATAGGGTACTTGAATAATGTAAAAAAAAAATTGAGAAAAATGTGAAAAAAAAAGAACAATATTGAATATTTGGATGTAAAACGTAAAAATATGCCTTTGGGATTGAATGAGTGAATTCCTATTTCACAGAGGGAATATTCATCAAAATGTCGTATTTGGACTCAGGGGTTAAAAGAACATGTCATCGTGAAGAAAGGTTTTAGGTTGATTTCATATTTCGGTATATGGTGTTGGGCTGGTGATGTTTTGCTGGGTTCCGTGTGAAATTTGGCCATGGGAACTCACCCTGAATTTATACTGCGTGCTCCTCTTCAGGCCTTGTACAGTACAGGTCAAGTTTTCTCCAGTGTACTTCGGGTGGAAGTCGGCTCCCTGGCGGAGTTCGTTTTGCAAAAGTTAGCACCCCCCCCCTCCTCCTGGGGAGTTCTCGACGACGGCGGGCCACTCACGCTGTTGTCCTCCTGGATCTCCAGGGTGTATTTGAGCTGCTCCTCGCCGGGGCTGCCCTCGGGTCGCCCCCACTCCAGCGTCACCCAGGACACGCCCGCCCTCACCAGACGCGGCGCCAGAGGAAGCGCGGGCAGCGTGCCCATGGTGTAAAACACCGCCTCGGGGCTGAAGCCGCTGCACGGGGTTAAAAAAAAAAAAGTCTTTAAATACGTTTCGGGATTACCCGCATCCGTTTTTTCCGTCGCCACGGTTACCTGGTGCCCATGTCGTTGTGCGCCGCCACCCTGAAGGTGTACGCGCAGGCGGGGAACAGACGCGTCAGCTTACAGTGTCGCTGGCTCCCAAAGTAACATTCCCGGAAAACGCTGTTCTTCTTTCCCTGACCGACCAATAAAACGGCGTTATTTCCCCAAATGAATAAATATAAAAATAAAATCGCCCACCTCATCCCACTCCAGTAGGTAGTTTGTGATTTTGGATCCGTTGTCGCCTGGAGGCTGAATGAAAAGAAAATAGGACGCCATTTGTCACTTTTAGTAATCGTACAATAAAATCGCTATTTTCCGATTAAATCGAAAGCTGAAAAAAAAAAAGAAAAATTAATCGACAGATTAAATCGACAAATTAATCCACAGAATATTCAACGGTGACCGCCTTAAATCAATGTAACCCTGCAAAAAAATTCAAATAAACTCCTAAACCGTTTGAGAAATGGTATTTTCTAGCCCCTCCCCCCCAAAAAAAATCCAATATCGTCAAAACGGACAAAACGGCCGGCTCACCTTCCACTGTAAAGTGAGGGTGCTTTTGGTGCGATGGGAAAGTTTGGGGGCCAGCGGGACGTCGGGAACGCTGACGCTGCAGTGCGTGGTGAAACCGCACGCCTCCGAGCAGGAGCCGCGCACGCAGTTGTACGTGGCGCACACCCTGCCGGGAAAGGTCACAAAGGTCACAAAACAACACAGTAAGAAATACACTAAAAAAAATAAAAATAAAAAAATTGAAAAATTAAGAGGGTACGTACCGTACGTGGTAATCTGTCGCTGGCCTTAAATCTTTGAGATGATACTCCAGTTCTTCACCACTTAAGAAAAAAAAAAAAAAAAAAACATAAATAAACATGTATAGTAAAGCATTTTTCTAAAATGAAAATTCTAAAATGAAAATAAATATGAGAACAAAATTCAGTGAAAATCGTCAGTTTTCAAAATACATTGTTATGATATATTGGCATGTCAGATGCTCATTTAAAAAAAAAAAACGTTAAAATGTTAAATACAAATTTTTCTTAGCGTTCCATTAAATTTAAATTAAATGATAGATTTAATTTACTTTAAAAATTGGTTTAATTCTTGTTAAAAATGTTTAAAAAAAAATCAAAATTAAATTACAAAATGTATTCAAATCTTCCCTGCTGAAAAATTACATTTAAATTAAATGATTAATGAACTTACTGAAAAAAAATATGTTCTATTCTTTTTAAATGAGAAAAAAACTCAGTCATAATAAGCTTTTCACAACCACCCTCCCCCCCAAAAAAAATCATGAATAAAAAATAAAATAAAATAAGATATATTCTCTGATTGAAAATAAATAAATAAATAAATATTCAACCAAATCCAAATGATATTGAAACCTACCTGTAGATGAGGCGAAATTTGCCGTCCCGCCCTTTGTCGGACAGGGACAGCTCATAGGAGCAGGACACGGGCATGCCGTTGCTGTGCCGGCTGGCCAGGCCTGCGGGGGGCGCCCAAGACAAGCGCACAGCTCGGGCTTGCAGATTGGACACCTGCAAAGTAATAACCAAGTATCGATAATTGATATCGATGTCGAACCTCCCTAATCAAAATCATTCATTTAATACCTGAGTACAATAGTAGCAAAGCACGCATATATTCTTTATCCTCTACAGAAACGCACGATTATTGCTGCAGCTTGTTGGGAGTAAAAATGGAAAATACTGCCCCCGGTGGCTACAAGGAACCACACAATGAATGGAAGGAATCATGTACAATAAGGCTGTTACCATTCCTGTTCTTAATATTTATCCATTTAACATGAGTAGATTTGAATAGAAAACGAAGCTGTGTTGGTATGAAAAATATAAACATTCTAAATGTGTACATCGAAATAGATAATTGACTTTAATTACACATTTAAAATGTTATTAATTGCCTTAAAGCTTCTCATACTAAATTAATCATTATTAAGCCCCTTTGATGTCATGTTTGTCAATACAGTGAAATTAAATGAATAATAACACTTGTAATCTGTTGCCACATTTTAATAAAGTAAATATATTTTTTTAGTGTAGAGAAATAATTACTGAGGCTGGAATTTGAGGGTGACGCTCATTTGAAGTTAAACAATGGCTCTCGATTATTAAAATGAATCTTGATTAGTTGTTGAAATTGACAGCTTTTTTTCAAAGACAAACCTACAGATTCCTTTTTTTTAAATTGTTAACATTAAAAAAAACACAATATATATATATATATATATATATATATATATATATATATATATAGCGCTACATTCGCTTTTAGACGTTAAAAAGGTTGCGTGTTTTTTTTCCCTGCGGTAGTGTATTAAATAATTGTTGGATGCTGCCCTCTTGTGGCCACTTTGAGTACTACTGCATTCTTCTATGTTGGTTGGGGGAGACAACTTTTGTAGTGTTTTTTTTCTAGGCCATTAGCATCTGATTTTCATGTTAGCCAACGAGACAGGGTGGAAACATGGAAAAAACATCATGTGGCGGCCATGAAAGCGAAAGGCCAGAGGCTGATTGATGTACGAAGGAAGAGGGGAAAGGTGAGCGCACCCACCTGCGGTTTGTCGATTGTAGACAGCATGTCTTGAACACGTTTGGTCTCGGAATCATGATCTGGAAAAGGAAAGAACAAAAAATTATGAATAAGGACCACATGTTTGGGCCCTTTTTTTTTTTTTCAACAAGATGTAAATGTTGATTTGAAAGAAACAGTCCACTGACTTAACTTTTTTTCCCAGCGGTAAAAAGTTAATATTTTGTCTATAATCAATTTGAAGAGTAAAATTATTTCATCAAACAAATGAGTTGTTAAAAAGATTTTTTTTTGTCTGTATTTCACTGTTTTAGTTTGTGTCAATAGACATCTGAACACAAAGGGTGCGGCAACACATGTCGACAACACTCACAGACATATATTCTTTATCCTCTGTGAAGAATGATCTATCAATGGGGTGGTGAGTCTGTCCAATACGATTTAGCTTTGTCCCCCCCCCAAAAAAATAAAAAAAACAACAAAACTACCTGCTAAAAGTAAGCTAACATTAGCATGAGCGCTCATTTGGAAGCCATGCGGTTTATAACTTGTGCATGAGGCATTCACTGAAGAGACTAGTGTGGGACGCCTGAAATGATTTCATCAAACAAATGAGTTGTTAAAAGATTTGTTTTGTCTGTTTTTGCACAATAGACATCTGAACACAAAGGGTGCAGCAACACATGTCGACAACACTCGCAGACATATATTCTTTATCCACTGTGAAGAATGACCTATCAATGGGGTGGTGAGTCTGTCCAATACTATTTAGCTTTGCCCCCCCCCTCCCAAAAAAAAAATAACAAAACTCCCTGCTAAAAGTAAGCTAACATTAGCATGAGCGCTCATTTGGAAGCCATGCAGCTTATAACTTGTTTATAACTTGTTTATAACTGGTGTGGGACCCCTGAACCCCCCCCCCCAACCCCCCTCCCCCCCACTGTCACTTTCCACAGTTGATTTTTTTTCCCGCCAAGATTCTCCCATCAGCGTTTAGTCGCCCGTAAATCACAATGCGCGCGTGTGTGTTTATTTGCGGAGGAGCCCGGGGCGACACGTATATGAGTCATGGCAACCGTGATGTCATGGAAGCGCAACCTCCAATTGACCTCCCTCCATGTGTGGGTGTGTGTAAAAGTTCCAAGACCTTACAGCGGCGCTACTGTACCTGCTGAACCGGTGCGCAAACACACACACACACACACACACACACACACACACACACACACACACGCTGGTCAGCTTATAGCAAGCAAAGTTTGACATTTCAATAGAGGAAAAAATTGGCAAATATCGGATTTTTTTTTTTTGCCAATTTTAAGAGGGCAGGGAATATTTGAGTATCATTTTCAAGTAGTAAAAATGCAAAAAAAAAAAAAAAAAAAAAAATGCAAAAAAAAAAAAAAAAACGAAAAAGAAAAAAAAAAGTTTTGCCTATTTTTTGAAAAGCTAATATTGGACCACCGATTAATCGGCGGGGGCCAGAAACAACGCACCCCACAGACCAACAAACTCATTTTACGACATCATGCTTATGAAACACAAACATAACAAAAAATACAAACGGGGCAAAGCTCCACCTCCAGCATACTTCCTCTGCGCCATTTACTTCTTTCCGATTATCTAGTGCCTCTAGTGGCATCTTGGGGTATTACAGACCAAAAAATTAAAAAAAAACAAAAAAAACAGATAATATTAAATGGGTGAGAAAAAAACATGTGGGAATTTGTCAGTCTGATTATATATATATATATATATATATATATATATATATATATATATATATATATATATATATAGTGGTTAAAAGCAAAACACAAACATGCTAAAAGCTTTGAATTGTGGCGCTTGAGGCCAGCTGCTAAAGTCTTTAATATGGAGGACCGCAGAAACACACGCACGCACACAAACGTGTTTATGTGCTGCCCACACTTCCTCTTGTGCGTCTGACCTCACATCCTGTCTGAGTGTAAGACGATAAGCGGGGACAGACGTTGGCAGTAGGAAAATGGGAAAAAGATGAAGGTTTTGGGAAGCTGTTGAAGTGGGATTAAAAAAAAAAAAAGAAAAAAAAAGACCTCGGGGAAGTGCGGGCCAGACGAGACGGAAAAGAGCGACGTGCCATCAAAGCACAGGAGATGGAGAATGCACACAAAGTGTGTGTGTGTGTGTGTGTGTGTGTGTGTGTGTATGTACTACAGCAGTGGTTCTCAATCTTTTTCCAACGCTATATGGATAAAAATGATATATGGATGGAAAGAAAAGTATAATCATTTAGTTTATCTCTGAATCATCTGCCCGAAAATTGTGTCACAAATTATATTGTGGATTCGTATTAAATTTAAAGGCATAAAATGTTTTGCGACGGAGTGACGATAACAAAGTCGTCACAATATGCTGCACATCATTTGCTCTTGGTATGAAAAGTTGATTTTTACTGTCACATAATTAAAAAAATATGTAAAATATGATTTTTAATTTTTTTCAGCAGTTTACTATGCAAATAAAAAAAACATATCATAATAATTTCCAAATTATAACCAAATGTTTCAAAGATATGTCTCTGATCCTTAAGAATCCCTAAAATCACAAAAATAAGAGCTAAAAGCTAGCTTGATAGCTAATTAACTCACTCAATAGCTAGCTAAACAGCTCAATAAATAATTGGCAAAACTAGATTTTAAAGTTATTTATTTTTTAATCGATATCTTGAATGATAGCTATAGCTAGCTAGCTAGCTTGATAGCGGTTCCATTCCCGCAGAATGATGGCCTGCGGCTATTGAGCTAGCTTGATGTCTAGCTAGCTAGCTCGCGCAATGGATAGCTAGCTCAAGGGATAGCTATAGCTAGCTAGCTCGCTCAATAGAAAGCTAGCTTGATAGATAGCGAGACACAGTCAGACAAATTGATTCAGATGCAAATACACACACATATCGACTTAGCTTGACAGCTAGCTAGCGTGAGAGACAGCTAACTTGCTCAATAGATATCTAATTAGCTACCAAGCTAGCTCAAAAAGTACCTAGGTTAAACCTCTAAGAAAATTTCACATTTTAGCGCAACTTTTTAACAGATAGCTCAATTGATAGCTATAGCTAGCTCGCTAACTTGACAGCGGTTGCATTCCCGCAGAGAGACGGCATTCTGTCAAGCATTCTGGTAGCTACAGCTAACTAGCTCGCTCAATAGACAGCTAGCTTGATAGTTAGATAGCTCGATAGAAAGAGACATACAAACAAATCGATACAGATGCAAATACACACACAAAACCGCGCGCACACGCAAGATATATTAATTTGACAATTTTTAGAACGTTATTGACTGATTCCTTCATATCTCATGCAGCAGACGACACGAGAGCAACTTCCCGCTTCCTGAGTCCCGCAAATACACTTGGCCGGAAATAAGTAAACAAAACAAAGGACATCTTCATCGGAATAACTGATGCCAATGACATCCTGTCTGCTGCCATCGCAACGCACTTTTTTGTTGTTGTTGCATTACACACTGTGTGAAAAAACAAACAAAAAAAAAATAAGTGAGGAAGAAGAGGAGGAGGTTGCATTCCTGCAGAATGACGGCCTGCGGCTCCGGCTCGCATTCTGTCTGCGCCGGGACAGAAAAAGACCTTTAAGGCCCGGAGGAGGGGGAGGGGGGGGGGGAGAAAAATGTGAAAAATGTAGCGCACACGCCCCCGGTGGAAAAAAGTGCAACGGGACCGCCATCTTTGGAGGTCTCTAATCGATAAACAAAGACACTCAGCTGAAAAAAATAAAATAAAAAAGCTAAATTGTCTGCGCGCTGAGCACTTCATGTGGTCAACAGCTGGCCGACGCACACAAACAAGCGCGCACAAACGCGCGCACGCCCGTAACGCTGGTTGCCGCGGTGACGCTCTGGGGACAATGAAAAATTTGCCGCCTGGAGAAGTTCAACATGCCAACAATGGGAAGTTCAGACTTTTTGCAGAACAATTATTCCGATTCACTCATTCATTGCATGCCGTTTTCCCCTAGCACCGAAAACTAGCGGGCTAACAAACTAAATAACTATTACTCTTGCAAAATACGTAAAAAAACATCTTTGGGATTGAATGAGTTGATACTAAAAAAATATTTCATGTATTTAAATACTAAAATATTCAGTTACTTTGGGTAGTTAAGTGCCACAAAACTTTTTTTTAAGTAATTAAGTACTGAAGTAAATTATTACTGACGGTACTAACGTAACTGATTATTTGAGTACTTAAGATACTAAAGTCCTTTTCAATTCATTTAGTCATTTCAAGATAACATTTTCAATCACATTATTGCTCATATAAGCAATTTGTTTATGTTACAGGCACATTTTTATTAACGTATATTAAAGATATGTGATCATCTTTAACAGAACTCAGCGCAAGTCGTCACCGATACCAAAAAGCGATACCACAAATCATTCTGATGTCCAAAAATAACTTGATTTAAATGGCAATTTTCTATTCTTCTCGTTTCTATTTTTAACTAAATTACAATTTCTTTTCATATTATTGTTTTTTTTATTTGCCACAAACACTTTTGTGATTATTTTTATTTAACTACTCATAAAAAAAAAACAAGTCAAAGCTACTTTTTGCTCACTGCGTCTAAATATGTTCTTTGTTTTCCAATTGGTTGGGACAAATCACATGACCCTAGCGAACAAAAATAAGTAAACAAATAAAAACTAAACCTGCAGCAGTGTATGACATGTCAAACTAAAATGAGCGTGTCTCCTCAAGAAAAATTGCCCGTATGCGGCGGGAGCGCGGGAGTCGGGTTTCCCCGGAACCCTGACCCCATCCGACCCCGCTCAGCCTGCGCCGAGTTATGTAAGAGCAGGTGCAAGAAGCTCGTCTCGACCAATGCATAAACCGTAGCGTTTTTGTAATTGTAATAATTAAAATAACTAAAATACGTTATTAATTGCGAATAATCCCGCTAGCTTGATGTCAACACAATAAAAAATGCCATAGACGGGCAAATGGATAGCAGTGAGCATTATTACGCTTTAAAAATGGTAGATATTTGAACACAAATGGTGAAGCAGCACAAATTGACAGAACACAGTTATATTCACAGTCAAATTTCTCTGCAAAAAGACTATTATTATCCCGAGTCTGAAGAATGCTAACGAATAGGAGACAGTCGGCGTGATGACCCCTTCAAAGCTGAAGGTGTTCGAACACAAAAGGTGGAGCAGCACATGTAGATGGAAAATAGAACAAAAGTCTCATGCGTATATTCTTTATCCTCTGCAAAAAAAACAAACACTAATTATTACACTGTGTCTCAGTATAGTGGTGACTCTGTTTTATTAATACGTATTATACTGCCCCCCAGTGACCGATGTGTGCTTTTACATTTTTTAGGTTGTGGCAGTTGACGTATTGCTCTACAGTCTGAAATTTTTGTCAAATAAAGTGCAGCCTCTGAAAGACGCCACAGAAAAGCATGGCAACGGATGCTTGAATACAAAGGGTGGAGCAGCACATGCAGACAGAAAATTGTCATGGGCAAGTATTCTTTTTCCTCTGCCAAAAGATGACTAATATTATGATACCGAGTCATAGAGTAGCGGTGACAATTCGCTCTCAGAACATTTGATCGTTTTATTGTAAATTGTTATGAAATTAAGAACGAAAAGGTTGTCTTTATGCTCAGGGCCCGGCCGGAGCAAACGTGAACCCGTTGCACTGCGATTGGCAGCAACAGGCGCCCTCGTATGACCTCACGCATGATGTCATCATTTTCCTTCATATTTCTCATCTCGCCCGTGTCATTTCTCCCTCCTCCGCATCGCCCTATTTGGAATCGGTGGGAAGCACGGAGAGCTCGGTCTGGGATGAGATTATCGCCATGGCGATGCACATCCAAACAAGGAAGGGGGGGGGGGGGGGGTGAAAGCGCGAGTCATGATTTGGGTCAAAAGGTGAGCGCCGCTAATGAAGATGACATCACAGAAATAAAGATTAACTTTTTTTTTTCCCCCGTCTTTTTCCGCAGTGCAGCAGGGTCATTTGACGCCAAGTAGAAAATTGGGGTGAACGATTTGTATATATATATATATACATATATATATACGCACACACATACTGTATATGTGTACAAGTACATATATGTGCATGTATATACGTATATATGTGTGTAGCGTGTGTGTATACACACACACACACACATTATATATATATATATATATATATATATATATATATATATATATATATATATATGTACACTGTATATATACATACGCATATACACATATACATGACACAAATATATGCATATCAATATATGCATATATATATATATATATATATATATATATATATATATATATATATATATATATATATACACACACACATACACACACACATACTGTATATGTGTACAAGTACATGTGGATGTATATATGTGTGTAGCGTGTGTGTGTGTGTGTATATATATATATATATATATATATATATATATATATATATATATATACACACACACACAGTATATATATACACAGTATATATATACACTGTATATATACATATGCACATATACATGACACAAATATATGCATATATAAATACATATGTGCATATATGTATACATGTGTGTGTATATACCGTTGTGTATATGTATATGCACACATATGTACATATACACATATATCCACATGTACGCCCCCAAGCCCCACGATGGCCCTGAGACCCAAAGGGGCCGAGCGGAGGACGCACTAAGACACGGCGTCGTTGACGTGAGCGCGTCCCGGACTGAAAAGTCGAGATTTCCCTGGGTCGGCCCGCCCCCTCCCTCGCTCGCACGTGCGTGCGTGCGCGCGCGTGTGTGCGCGTGTGTGTCTTCCCATGCAGTAAAACACATCTGGATCCACAAAGTGTCTGCACGCCGGCGTGCAAGTTTGAATGAAAGGCAGCATTTAAAGGCCCGGTCAATTTTTTTTTTTTCTTTTTTCCTCCTGTTCAATAGCGGGTCAGACTCATCCATTTGAATCTTGTTTTTTAATACACGACTTTTGCTTGCATAAGGGCCATGATCATTTTTTTAAAATATTTTTCCCTTGAATTTATTATTTTAGAATAAATACAATGTACTTATTCATTAAGAATAAATCACACAAGACTCTACATATTGTTGATATAGTTATTTGTCAAAATATATTTTTAGTGTATACCAAGGGCCGCGAAAATGTGTATGGAGGGCCATAAGTGGCCCACGAGCCGTACTTTGCACACACCTGGTTTAAATGTTTTAGGCTACTTGATTTAAACCGCTGCTTCAGTAGCCATACATAAAAAAAAAATAATAACAATAATAATAACACAAACATTAAAAGAGACAAATTGGAGAAAAATTGTTGTCCTGTCCTGAATAAATTGCTCCGGTATCGATTTGGGACTTGGTACCATCAGATACTCAAAATCAGTCAACTCATTTGGGGGCAAAAACATGTGATATGCCAAGTCTAAAAAAAAACCCCAAAAAAACAGGGTGGTATCAGTGTAGTATCGGTCGATAGTATCAGCCTTCGTATCGATTTTGGTATCATCAGATCCTCAAAATCAGTCAACTCACTTGGGTGCAAAAACGTGATATACAAAGACTAAAAAAAATTAAAACAGGGTGGTATCAGTGCAGTATCGGTCGATAGTATCAGCCTTCGTATCGATTTTGGTATCATCAGATCCTCAAAATCAGTCAACTCATTTGGGGGCAAAAACATGTGATATGCCAAGTCTAAAAAAACAAAAAAAAACAGGGTGGTATCAGTGTAGTATCGGTCGATAGTATCAGCCTTCGTATCGATTTTGGTATCATCAGATCCTCAAAATCAGTCAACTCACTTGGGTACAAAAAGATGTGATATACCAAGTCTAAAAAAAAACAAAAAAAACTGGGTGGTATCAGTATAGTATCGGCCGATTGTATCAGCATCTGTATCGAGGGCCCGTAAAACTGTATGGGAACAATACTAGCTTCTATTATTAGTAAGAAGTGAAAATCTTTTGTGTACAGCCCCAACTTCTTTCTCCATGACACAAAGTTTCCTTCATCCGGCAAGACTCCACAGGTATGCAGAAGCCCCCCCCCCCAACAAGGCGTGCATTGTGGCCAGCGGTGAAGTATCGCTTTACCGAGATGGCCTCAGCTATGCAGACAAAGCGGGGTCACCGGGGTCATTCCGTACGGCATAGCTGACTCAAATGACTTCTCGACAAACGGCCAAAATTCAAAAGAATTCCTCAAAAAACACATTCAAAGACATATTTTTTTTGCTCCTAAAAAAAATCGACATTGTAGTACCTGGGATTGAATGTCTGGACGTAGAAATACGTCTTTGGGATTGAATGAGTTAAAGACAGAGAATCCCACTTTTTGTCCTACCTTGCGTGTGCGCCTCGGGTTCACCGTTGCGCGGACTGCTGCGAAGTCGCCGCTCGGGTTTTTTGCCGCCCGGACTCCCGACTCCGCCGCCTGACCCCACCGACCCCAGCGATGGTGCGTGGGACTTGCTGCTATTACAAAATTAAATACCGTGTAAAAATATTGGCAATATATACAACATAAATATACAACATATATATATATATACAACATATATATATATATATATATATATATATATATATATATTAGGGCAGCACGATTATGTACAAAATAATAATCAGTATAAGCACATCATAAAAATCATTATTTATTGCCCTTTTTATAAACAAGCAGTACATAAACATGCTGACAAATATCAATCATAAACTAAAATAAAGTAAATAATCAACTTAATTGCTGAATGCAAACCAATTAAAAAAGCCTGAAAGCCTCAGCCTACTAAGAACCAAGCACATTATTTACTTATCAGCAAATTTTAATCAGTTGGCAGTCACAATTTAATTTTCGGTATTTCAAAAAACGAATTTGTTCCAATTTTTCAAACTGGTCTTAATCGACAGCTAGCATTGTAAATATTTGGAATCAGGTGAGAAACTCAATGCCATTTCACACTGGTAAATAATATATTAATTTTAATCAGTTGGTAGTCACAATTTAATTTTCGGTATTTCAAAAAACGAATTTGTTCCAATTTTTCAAAATGGTCTTAATCGACAGCTAGCATTGTAAATATTTGGAATCAGGTGAGAAACTCAATGCCATTTCACACTGGTAAATAATATATTAATTTTAATCAGTTGGTAGTCACAATTTAATTTTCGGTATTTCAAAAAACGAATTTGTTCCAATTTTTCAAAATGGTCTTAATCGACAGCTAGCATTGTAAATATTTGGAATCAGGTGAGAAACTCAAAGCCATTTCACACTGGTAAATAATATATTAATTTTAATCAGTTGGTAGTCACAATTTAATTTTCGGTATTTCAAAAAACGAATTTGTTCCAGTTTTTCAAAATGGTCTCAACCGACAGCTAGCATTGTATATATTTCGAATCAGGTGAGAAACTCAATGCCATTTCACACTGGTAAATAATACATTAAGGTGTGAAAAGCAGAAGCTTTTATCAGACATGCGGGTAACATTGCCCCCTGGTGGTAGGTGGAAGTGCTTGATTTAACATGTAAGATGACTGCTTTTTAAATGTTAATATCGCCGAGGATCAGCTTAATTCATCGTGGTGGCCAAATTCGAGTAATTGTGCAGCCCTAATATATATATATATATATATATATATATATATATATATATATATATATATATATATATATATATATACATATATATATATATATAGAGAGAGAGAGAGAGAGAGAGAGAGAGAGAGAGAGAGAGACTGGATTTCAAAAGGATCCACCTGTAACCGTTGTGGGCGGAGCCCAGGCTGCCCTTATAGAGCGTGGAGGGCGGCGAGTTGAGCCGGTTCTGCCGCTCCAGCTGCCTCTGCTCCTTGATCTTCTTGGGCTGCGGCTTGCTGTACGTCTCCTCTCGGATGAAGTTGGACATGCCGTACACCGGGATGATTTCTGCGGGGGGGGAGCGCGAGGGCTTAGCGGCGCTCGCTAGCTAGCCGGCTAGCACGTTTGGGATACGGCGCCGTGGCTACCTGGGTCGCCGTACATGGGGGGGAGGTGGTGCTGGTAGTACTGGTGGTGGGTCAGCTCGCCGGGGCTGACGGGCGGGTAGAAGGAGTGCGAGTTGGGGATGAAGTGGGGGTGGGCCAGGTAGGGGGGCAGGTGGTGCGTGGGCGACAGGGCGGGGGAGTAGGAGGGGGGGTAGCACTCCGGAGACTGGGGGGTCACCACCACCCGTCGGACCCCGGTGGTATCTTCCAGGACCTGCGGCGGGAAACGTGATCATTCATTTTTTTCCCAATATATTCCATTCTCATTCCCCGTATCGGCCGTTTTGATTGTATAGTCGCAAATGAATATATTGTGCTTTGTATTTCTGAAAAATGAAAAACAAGTATAAAAAGATACCGAGTCATGAATTTCAGGGCTCCTAATAAAAAACGTATAAACACAGCATGTACGTGCGTTTGAAACGTTGTTTTAAACGCTGTTTTCCCTTCGTTTGCGCAAAGCTAACTCGCCGCCGGAAGATTATTACCACATGTCGTAACGATCCGAGAATCGGTGCAATAAACGGCCATTTTTTTTTCCTTTTAATGTCAAGCTCCTGCTGCGAGTGTGTGCAAACTTTGGACTGGTTGTTGTCCGCTAGAAATCACATGCACATTGCAGCTATTGAGGCACTTCCAACAGGCCCTGCATTCCAGGCTGGGAGCAAAAAAACACACCCCCTGTGGAGAGGGGGTCGGGGGGGGTGTCATCGCAACAAAACAAAAACAATATGTTCACACATGCTTACACCCCAAAACAAACACTCGGAAAAGGGACCGAGAATATGACAACGTCTTTTGCATGTGGCTTTTTTTTGATGGTTGAGAAAATGTGTGCGATGCCAGGAATGCCAAATTGTTTGGATTGGTGCGCCTCAAGGCTCCACGCTTGGCCCCCTGATTTTTTTTTTGGCTTGCATCGACGAGTGAGAAACAATGCTGCTGAGCTTTTTCTGCTCTAAAAGCAAGTCTTGACCCTCAAAAAGAGGTCTGAACTTGTGGGGTCGCCAAAATGGTCCTCAAGTCCTAAAGGTGTCCACCATGTAGCGAAAACTCTAAATGATAAAACCCTGGATTTGGTCCCCTACCCTGTAACAAGCAAAACTTCAAGAGGTCGACACAAAACAGTAAGACCGAGGATTTGGTCCCCTACCCCGTAGCAAGCAAAAACTTCAAGAAGTCCCCAAAAACAGTAAAAACGGGAATTTGGTCCCCACAATGTAGCAAAAACCAATAGCCGGCTCACACACCGCCCCCTCCCCTGCCTAAATATTTACAAAGGCCAAAGTCCCAGCATGACTACATACAGACCTGACCTCAAGCAATATTTACCGCCAATACACACACACACACACAAACAAATGAAACACACACACACATACACACACAGATCACCACAACCCTTTTGCACAAAAAAAAATCATCCATCAATAACACCGCGTGTGTATGTGTGTCGCCTATCAGGCCTGTTTATGTAAGAGTGACAGTGTTTCCCGCTCACACTTAGCCCACCCACACACACACACAAACACACACCCACACACACACACATGACAAGCTATCAGTGGGCCAAATGCGGACCACACGCTGTACTCGAGTGACCCTCCCGCTTATGTAAATGGAATTTGTTTGTAGGTAATCAGACATTCTGTACATTCCTCGTCGCTTAGCAAACAGCGGCTAACCTCGCTCGTGTTTATCGTATAATGGCGGACGCTTATCGTATTAGAACGCGGCCCGCCGTTCTTCCGCGGATGCTATTCGAAGGCCGGTGTCGGATCATTTGAAAAATCCTTTGCATGCGGCTTTTGCGAGGGTGGTGAAAATGCGTGCGACGCTAGGAATGAGGAATTGTTTGGAATGGGGCGCCTCAAGGCTCCGCGCTTGGCCACCAGTTTTTTTCTGGCTTACATCGAGTGAGAAACGATGCTGTAAATTCTGTGTTGAGCTTCGACTTTAATCATTTAGAGTAAAGTTATCAAGCTTTTTTCATAACTTTTTTTTAGGCTAATACCCACCAATTGCCTTTGTCTGGAGGAAATAGAAAGAAACCACAACAAACAGACTACTTCTGTGCCCTGTTTGATTTATAATATATAAAATGTCATGTTCTAATCCATTTGCTCTTAATTTGAAAAGGTAACAGCACTGTTCCTATCACAGCTTAATAAACATTCATTCGGTGGATTTTAAACCCAACACAGAAAAATAAAAGATATTTAGTGGCAAATTCCAGAGAGTTTAGATTAAAAGAATTCTGAAAACTGAAAATTTGATGCAAGTTTGCACAAATTATTCAGAAAATCAATCAAAAAGCTTTTTTCATAACTTTTTTTTAGGCTAATACCCACCAATTGCCTTTGTCTGGAGGAAATAGAAAGAAACCACAACAAACAAACTACTTCTGTGCCCTGTTTGATTTATATATATAAAATATAACGTGTTCCAATCCATTGGCTCTTAATTTGAAAAGGTAACTGCACTGTTCCTATCACAGCTTAATAAACATTCATTCGGTGGATTTCAATCCCCTCTGAAGCCCAACACAGAAAAATAAAAGATATTTAGAGGCAAATTCCAGAGAGTTTAGGTTAAAAGAATTCTGAAAACTGAAAATTTGATGCAAGTTTGCGCAAATTATTCAGAAAATTAATCAAAAACCTCTCACAAATTTACATCAAACTTTCGGGAAACGGATTGAAAAAAAAATTCTTACAAAATCTTGATAGAAATTTAATGAATGCATTTGAAATAAAAAAAAATATTTGGGGAATTTACAGAAAACATTTCAAACGTGTATTAAAAAAAACCCATCAAATTTCAAATGATTTAGAAATATATTTGCAGTTGAAAAATACATATCAATAGACACCCGAGGATTTAAAAAGGAGCAAAAGCGGTGAGGTTAAAGCCAAACCTGCGAGATGTATCCTGGCGGCACGTGGATGGGCGGGATGGAGCCGTTGGGGGACATCATGGGGACCTCGGCAGGACCTGCCAAGGACAAGAAACGTTGACTCAGATGAGCAAATATTGACAATCACTATTGACGCTGACTGACAAACGCATGACCACCCGAAATGAGCAAAGTTGCTTTTAAAAAGTCATTTTCACACTTTGTGAGGTATACGTGTCACTTTTACAACCTTTACAACAAAAATTTACCGAAAATTTCCAGACGGTCCCACACCATTATTTTTAAAAATGAATGAATTTGAAAACTAAATGCAGTTTCGTCGCATATTTAAGGTCCGCTTCCGCATTCTTTTTTTGTTTTGAGCAATAAATCAATACTTATTTCAGTACATATATAAAATACGAGTCCCTAAACTCAGCACTTAACTTAACGGACCCATCAAGGAGGCACTTTCTCCATCGGTCCGGATTTTCAGGAACGACCCGCCTCCCCGTCCAGCCGTTAGTCACATCCTCCCCACCTTACTCACATCATCTTGCATCTTTTCCTTTCTTTCATCCCCAAATGATTCCCCCTTTCCTCGTCTCACTTCCAGTCAACGCGCACACACACACACACACACAAGGCGAGGGTGTGTTTGAGTGTGTCGGTGCGGTGAGAAGGTCACAGGTAGCCCGAGCAGACAGACCTCCTTCAGTCCCGTCTACTCGCCGCCGCCATGAAAGTCCTCATTGAGGAGAAGGTCTCGCACACAAAACGCAGTCTCCCGCTGATAGCCTTGTGCTCTTGGCCCCGCCCACGGCGGAATTCCTTGACCGACGCACGCGCGTTCCCATCCGCCGCCCCCTGGACCGGACCCAGCGGGCCCAAAAAAAATACAAGACGCTCTTTGTGAGCCGCCCTTCACGTACACACGCAGCTGTAAGCCACATGCCCGCCGTTCAGCGAAGCCGCGCATAATCGGCCGCTTGTGGACGTAGAAAACGGCGCTAGCGCGCTAACGGTGACGTCGCACAACTTCGGACGTCGGTTCCGCAAGGTCGTCTCGACGGCTCGAAAGAACCGGCTTTCCATACGCGGTAAGTGGCGTCTGGCCCTTTAAGAGGATCCGTCAGCGACCCATCCGATTGTTTGTCGATCGGCGACCCATCCGATTGTTTGTCGATCGGCGACCCGTCCGATTGTTTGTCGATCGGCGACCCGTCTGTTAGCCATCCGTTCAACCAGCAAAACATTCATCCATCGATAAGACATGCCTCAACCATCTATTCAAGCGTACTTCCATCGGGGACCAATCCGCTTGTTCGTATGACGATCGGCGACCCGTCCATGCAACCATATGTCCATCGGCGACCCATCAATCCAACTATGTCCGGGATCCGTTCGACTTTACCCTTCTTAACATAGTCCCTTTGGCAACCATTCACTCAGGCACCCATCGACCAATCGTTCTTGTCATCCACTAGACATCTATCGTTCCAGCAGCGACCTATCAATCAACTATGTTCACCAGCGACTCATCCATTCAAATTAACTCTGTCGGCGAGTCATTCATTCGCCCTTAACAGTTCCTTTAGCGACCATTCACTCAAAAATGTTTGGTGACCCATCAATTCTATCATCCTCTGGTTGCCCAAAGTTCCGTCAGCGACCTATCAATCAAACTATGACCCATCCAGTCAATTTACTCATCCTCTAACAACTCTGTTGGCGACCGATCAATCCACCAAACTAAACTTGTCACTCACCACACTAACCAATCCTTTGCCTATCCATTTTTTTCCAGCAGCGACCAATCACTCTCACTCATCAAGCAACCCATCAACTCACCATCACATCACACCGTAGCAAGCAATCCCTCACATCAATTGGCGACCCATCAATTTTATCATCCACTGGCCACCCATAGTTCCATCAGTGACCTATCAATACAACTGTCCATTAGCGACCCATCCAGTCAACTTTACTTATTCATTGATGACCAATCAATTCAGCATCATAAAAACTTCAACCACAACTTTGTCGGCGACCAATCAATTCAAACCAAACTTGTCACTGACCACACTCCCATCTTTCTGGGCAATCCTTTGCCCCTCCATTCTTTTTCCCACCAGCGACCAATCCAACTGGGAGAGGAGGTGATGTAACATTTCGTCAGATGTTTCCCATGATGCAGCTGTCAAAGCCAGCTGCCAGTGGGCCCCCCAAATCACAACACACACAGGAACCCAGAACGACCCTCACGCTGTCTGCCCGACGCACTCAAAATACTTTGAACATGTTGAAAATGCAACTTTTGGCGCGCCACATGTGGCCAACAGATGGCGCACAAACGAGATGAGACCTTATTGAAAAAGTCTGTGTGTGGACCCCGTTTCGGATGTTCTTGTTTTTCTATGTTAGTGTGGACACAATCTGGTCTTTAAGGGAAATGATAGTTTTCTTTGTGCAGAAATCTTTGTCTGAAAAAAAATCAGTTTAACTGCGTGTGTGTGTTTGTATTTATTCATGCATGTGTGTTTGTGTGTCAGCTGTGACGTGGCATTGCCTGGAAGTTATGTAAGCGTCAGCGGGGTAATGTTATCTGTCCCCTGAGCCCCGAGATCCAACGCGCTCCCATGATAGCTTCCTCTGTATGCGCGCACTCACACATTCAAACATTATGGATTCTTGATTTGAGTTGAGTATCGGTCCGCAAGAAAAGTGATATCGGATATTTATGACACACTCAGACACAATAGACTGTTGACTGCTCAAGAGTTGAAAACGTTTACTGGTATCGGTATAAGAACAAGTGGTATCAGACATTGACGATACACACACGCAAGCACGCACGCACGCACACACACACACAAACACAGTACATTGATGACTACTCAATAGTCGAGTACTTGTACTGGCATAGGTTTGCAAAATAGTGGTATTAGACATTTATGACACACCCGCGCGCAAACGTACAAGCGCGCACACACACATAATTGTAAAATAGTCCCTTAAGAGAGAAATGTCCCCTTCAGTTAAAGGTGGGGTGTCAAGTGTGGTGCCACACTTAATACAAATACAAGAACGCAAATATGCACACACTTGAGTTTTTCATATGGAGGGATATGAGGCAGGGCAGCCAAGGAGGAAGTTGGGGGACTTCCTACGCCCCGGGTAACAATGCCATACGTGAGTGTGTAAAACTGGCAGCAGACTTAAAAAAAAAAAGGCCAAAATTGGCAGTCTTCGTGCAATGTGAGCGAGTCGCAGATTTTCTTGGGAATGTAAATAATAATCTGCAGAATTTGCACAAAGGGTCTTACTGTAAGCTCAATTGTGGCAGACTACCTGTCGCGTGTGTGTGTAAGGGATGTGTAAGCACATTCCTGCTTCTGAGCCGCTTTCATAACATAAGCGCGTCATATAGCAGACGACGTGAAGAAAGCATCCGCAAGGACTAGCTAAAACGTGTCATGGTTTGTTGGGTTGTGGGTTTATTTTGAGGGGTTCTGTTTCTGTTTACGTTTATAGTTCCGGTTTCTGCCCCTGTCGCGTCTGCCTGCGTTAGTTTTGATTTAGTCCACCTGTCTGTTACCTGCGCCTCGTGTCCTCCAATCTGCTCCCTTTGCCTGTTGTCCCTGCCCAGCTGCCATGTGTTAGTTTGATTAGTTTGTGAATGTATTTAAGCCTAGTGTCTGTTACAGCCCGTGTCGGATCATTGTCTCTGTCACGTCATGTCATATTGTCTCTATCGTATTGTTGTCTCGTAGTCCCGTCTTGCCCCGAGTCCCTCAGCTCCGTGTTTTCCTGCCAGCCTGTCCATAGTGTTTTGCTTTCTGTTTTGCCAGCCTGCCTGCGCCCTTAGTTCGAGTTTTTTGCCGTCCTGTTTTTCTCGCTTTTGTTCCCGTTCGTTTATAAATAAATGGATTTAATCAACCCCCTGTCCCGACGCTCCCCTGCTTTTGGGTCCTCCTCCTCTGCAACCATGCCGGCCTCCTCAACCGCCGTACTCCCCCGTGACAGAATGATCCGACACGGGCTGTAACAGACACTAGGCTTAAATACATTCACAAACTAATCAAACTAACACATGGCAGCTGGGCAGGGACAACAGGCAAAGGGAGCAGATTGGAGGACACGAGGCGCAGGTAACAGACAGGTGGACTAAATCAAAACTAACGCAGGCAGACGCGACAGGGGCAGAAACCGGAACTATAAACGTAAACAGAAACAGAACCCCTCAAAATAAACCCACAACCCAACAAACCATGACAAAAACGGCTAAACTGGCTAAAATACTATCAGAATGATATGGAAGAAGATGACTCAAAAATGGCTGACATACTACACAAGAGTTGAGTAAAATACCATTCAAATTTGAATGAAAGAAAGAAACCAAACATTTATTTACCGTATTTTCCGCACTATAAGGCGCACTGGATTATAGGGCGCACCCTCAATTAATGACATATATATGTAAAAAGGTTAAAAATAAGGCGCACCGGATTATAAACCGCACCCTCAATCAATGACATATTTTAAACCTTTTTTTACACATATAAGGCGCACCCTCAATTAATGACATATTTTAAACCTTTTTACACATATAAGGCGCACTGGATTATAAGGCGCACCCTCAATTAATGACATTTTAAACCTTTTTACATATATAAGACGCACCGGATTATAAGGCACACCCTCAATCAATGACGTATTTTCAAACTTTTTCAATCACAATATAGTAATACTCAAAGTAATAACAATAATAACTCAAATAATAACTCTCAATAGCATAATAACTCAATGTCAATATAAGCAAACTTGTTCAACTGTAAACACACAAAAGGAACAGGTAAAGCTTACTTTATCACTTCATTCCCCTTTTACGAATCCCAATCTCAATATTGATCCATATATAAGGCGCACCTGATTATAAGGCGCACCATCCGCTTTTTTCAAAAAATTAAGGCTTTTAGGTCCGCCTTATAGTGCGGAAAATACGGTAATTGTTTGATTGTGTATATTTACACAGTAAAAAGCATTCTCCTTCGCCTGAGATCAAAATTAGGACCAATTTTAATATCCGATATTTTTCACAACCATCAGCTGAGCATAAGCGATCGACCTGCGAATTCCGATGACGTGACCCTAATTACAATGTCAAGTATTTGTGTTGACGCCTTTGAAAAACGCGAGGCCGTTTCTGCACCCCCCCCCGACCTACTTGCTGGTGGGCCCGCTCCAGAGTAGAGCAACGTAACGTCTGGAGGGACTCAGCCGCTCTGCTTTGTTCTCTCCGAAAACACACACATATCCGCACACACACACACAGCCCAGCTGCACACACACAGATGTGTACACAATTACACATAAAGGCGCTCATACACCAAGACAAACATGTCTGAGAAAGAAAAATGCAGACAAAAGCAAGGCAACACCTGGACGCTTGTGCATAAACTTTTAAAGGGGTCCCGCCGACGCAAGCAAACACTTGAATTCTGGAACACGTTGACATTCGCAGACTCGGAAAAATTACGCTCGGCACACCTGCAAACGACGAGGATTTTCACGGAATTCGGAATAGCGTTCTAATTTTTCGTGCGAAAACTAGATTTTTCGAATAATTCTGAGAATTTTGGCAGGTAAAAGAGCATTTTTGGTATAAGCGGTAACTTTGACGAATGGAATTCTACGTAATTCTTGTTTGAGATCGTTTTCATAAAATCGGGAATTTTTCTCAATCAAATATTCTGACTTTACTGTTGTAATTATCGCAAGATTCTTTTAATTCTTTAATCTTGAAAACAAACATTGTAAAATGATGTTTTGGGAAATTTTCTCATTGGGAAGATTGTAGAAACTTTTTGAGCAAGCATTTATGCTAACAAATCTTGTTTTTTTTTTTTTGCTCGTAAAACAATTTTATTCTCAATATGTCCAAATTAAAAAATAATCGTGTTGCCATTCTCAGAAATCTTCAGATACCGTCACCAAATTGAAGATTTATTTTTCGTATATTAGCCCGTACATTGACAAAAATCACGTTTTATTTGGCAAAATAAACTGATAAACTACGCAACTGATTTTTGTCTTGCACTATCGCCAAGTTGAATTTTTGGACTAAAAGTTCCACGTACGACAAAATAAAAAACCTTTCGATAAATGTTGGGTTTATTACTTTAAACTTGATTTGAAAAAAATAAGATGTTCTTTGTTTGATGGTACAAACATATTTCTTTGGTAAAATGTCATCGTCAAAAAGTAATGTGTGTCATTCTTCGCAGAGGATAAAGAACGTATGCCAAGTTTGAGCATTTTTATGTCTGTTTACATTAGTTATTACTAAAATTACACTCAACTATCAATCATTAAACAGTTGGTGACATCAATGCTAGTTTCATTAGCCCGCCTATGACATTTTGCTTGTGCGTTAGCCTTAAGCTAACAAAGTCACGCTGCTCTTTCTTTTGGACAATTTTTTTAGTTTTGCGTGAACTTCCAGTTGGACTGCTGTCGGACGACACACTTGATTGGTCCGCCCCAAACCATTTGCGACAACGTACGCGATCCAGGCGGCCAATGATGACTCATTATATCCATTTCCTAATCAGTCAAGCGGGCGCGTCGAGCGAGGAGGCGCAACAGCTGTCGGCGAGTAAACACACTCGGAGGAGTCCAATAATCGTTTCCTGCTTGTCCTGCTCAAATCTTGACCCAGTAAAAACCAAGAGCTTTGCTATAGGACGACCCCCGCCCCTTTGCCCCCCCCCCCCCCCCCCATTCCTTTGAGATGAGTCACGATCAAAGTGCCCGCCTTGCTCTCGCATCGCCAATTTGTCCTTTTTTTTGTGCGAGAGACTCCCAAAGCATCAGCGTGATGGAGTCCATCCAAGTCCGACTTGAGCAGGGACTTTCCCAGAGCACCCCCCCCCCCCCCCCCCATTCAGCATGCACGGCATAAAGACGACTGGGGAACAACAGAAAGTTCATTCCATTACACCCCCCCCCCCCCACAGACACACACACACACACACACACACTTCCACACTTCCACACAAACAATCGCATGTGGGAACTGTCAAAAATCCCCAAACTTTTTTTTTTCTTGTTACATGCAAAGTATTGGTCTTGTAATTAGATTTAACAACATAATGCTGATAATATTATTTGATTTGAATAAATCATGCCAGGCAAAAAGTCAATTAAAAAGGGAGCTCTTAAAAAACAATATACATTTTAAAACAAATAAACATTGGAAGAAGCAACAAACATTGTTGGAATGTGAAATTATTGTGATAATTATAGTCATCACAATACTATATTTCACAAGAAATATAATACATTTTTTTTTTAAATTTGTAATAAGTTTTACTAAAAATATTGTTAGTATTAAACTATTATATCAAAATGTAGACGAAACATAAAAAGACAGATAACTTTACAGGGTTAGAATCATAAAAGTTATAAACAAAAATAAAGAAAAATCAGCAGATAAGATATAAAAAAATTAAAATACAATCTCAACAACAGAACAATATAAATCTTAAAAAAGAGAACAATAAAACTTGTCTAATAACTAATAATTTATATATATATATATATATATATTTATATATATGGGTCATAAATAAATATATATAAATATATATATATATATATATATATATATATATATATATATATATATATATATATATATATATATATATATATATAAATACAAAAAATATTTATTTGTATACATGGAAATGACTAAAAATAACCAACAATTTTTTTTTCGCATGTACTCAAATACAATTCTTGAATGGTATATCTTGTTTAAAATTAAAACTAAGTTGCAGTGAAAGAATCTTTGGATTCTCGATTTTTTTATGGTTATTATCACAGTCATTATAGAATAAATTAGAAGTTCAGGAGTTTACTTGGAAAAGAACGAGGGCATGTGGAATAAAGTTGCATAAAGTCTTTGTGGGGCTGAATTAAAACAAGACAAGGATAAAGGGGGGCGGGGGGGGGGGGGGGGGGGGCAAACATCCCCAGCTGTAGACTAAAAGTCAAGCGGTGAGGAATTTCATCCCAGGAAAAGATTTCCCTCGCCCACTTGAAGACAGAAGCAGCATTCTCCTCCTCTTCCTCGCCAAAATCCCTCCCAACATCCTGCCCGCTCGCCCCGAAAGCGGGCCAGGAAAGCCGCCGACCGGCCCGGACCGTCGGCGGCGGGGGCGCTCGGGGTCAGCGCCGTTTAAAAAAAGGAAGCGGCCTCGCCCACGACGCGACCAGACACGCTCTCTCGGATTCTTTTTTTTTTTTCTGTTTACCTTTCCTCCTGCCGCGTTTTGATTTCCGCGAGGCTCGCCTGGCTTAACGCCGCTTCTTCATGCCCGTCGCCGAGAGGGCATCGGGTTCAAAAGGCAGAGCGGGGCAGGGCGGCCAATAACAATCAAGTCCCATTGGCTTTACAATTGGCGACAGGGCGGGACGTGGGAGTTTGTTTTTTTTTCATCCGGTCACTAAGTGTGGTAATATTAGTTGCGAAAACTAATACATCAAACCAGTTTGATAAAAGATTATGAAAACGAGCCAAACCAATATTCTATGACTTTTGTTATCCTTCATAAAAACAAACACTAATACTACTACTAATAATAATGATAAGAATAAAAATTATAATACAGACAGACAGAAAGCTAGCTTGCAAGATACTTAGAAAGCTAGCTAGGTAGCTTGAAAGCTAGCCCGCTCGCAAGATAGAAAGTTATACTGTAGATGGAACGCTAGATCGATAGCTAACTATCTAGCTATGTAAATATAATGCAAGCTTGCTAGCAAGGAAGCCAGCTAAATTGATAGCTCGGTCGATCGATAAATGGCTAGAAATCGAGCTAGATAGAAAGCTAACTTGCTAGATGCTGTACACAGAAAGCTAGCTAGCTAGATAGAAATGTAGCTTGCTCGGAATGTTTGTTATAAAGCTATTTGATTGAAAGCAAACCATCTAGCCATGTAGATAGAACGCTATCTAGCTCGAAAGTTAGCTAAACTGATAGATCGGTCCATCAATAAATGAATAGAAATCTAGCTAGATAGAAAACTAGCTGACAAGATACATAGAAAGCTAGCTAGGTAGATAGAAAACTAGCTAGAAGGCTAGATAGATAGGCTAGATAGAACGCAAACTCGCTAGCAAGAAAGCCAGCTAGCTCGATCAATTGACAATGGATAGAAATCGAGCTAGATAGAAAGTTAGCTTGCAAAATAAATATAAATCTAGCCAGATAGAAAGCTAACTTGCAAGCTAGATAGATATCAAGCTATGTAGAAAGAAAGCTAGGTAGCTAGATAGACATTTAGCTACGTAATAGAATGCTAATTTGCTGGCTAGCTAACCAGAACGACCAAAAGGTATCTCGATAGAGCAAACCAGATAGATTGAAAGCTAGCCACGTAGCTATAACGTGAGATAGAAAGCTAGCTCGCTAGATAGAATGTTATCTAGAAAATTAGCTACATATAGACAAACATAACAACAGATAAATAATCATAATATTAATATTTAGAGTGTGCGTTACTGTTGTTATATCTTCTGCCATTTTAGTTCAAGTCTCTGGCTACACGTCATAGATTTCAAAACGGCTCCGTCAAAGAGGACATGTTTTGACATGTCAGAAAGGCGTCTGTGGTTTTGTTTGGTTTTTTTTAATTTGAAGTCATCACTTTGCGGCGAGGAAAAATGACTGCATGCTTGTCCTCGCCACAAGAAAGAAATGTTTGTTGCCCGTTTAAAAGGAAAGGGCATCCATCATGCGCAGATTATGTTTTGCCATCATCTTCGCTCATTATCTTGCATATATACTGCATTCCTGTACATGAACAAACTTTGTATTTTTTGTAGCGTACGTGGGTGCCGTGAGCGTCTTTAGCGCCATCGAAAACGCAAAATTTTCCACAATACGTCTCTCTCAAGCAGCTATTTCCACACGTTCTATCCAAAGCCACGAAGGCGCAAAAGTGCAGACTCAGGCAAAAAAAAAAAAAAAAGGCAAAAGCAAGCATCATCCAGCTTAGAGAGACAAAAATAGAAGAAGACTAAATATAAATAAATAAATAAATAAAAGCCAGGAGGAACGAAGAGGGGACGGAGAAACATTCTCTGAAAAAAACAAAAACAAAAAAACAGAAGGGAGGAAAATATGTTGCACAAGAAAATCGCAATTGTCCATTTTGAGGACATTTTGTGTTTGGTCATTTAGTTAACTTTTTTTAAAAATGTTTAGAAATGAGATATATTAAAAACCTCGGTAAAAAAATGTTAGAAAAAACTTTCATAATCAACAAATAATCAATGATCAAATCGTGCAACAACTGTTTAATAATCGAGTAATCGTTTTAAGCTTCTCAGAATGAATTCTCAGATTTAGGCAGTCTTTGGCAAAAATAATTTGCATTTTTGTTGGATCAAAATAAGACATTTGCTAACATCTGATTTGACTTGGAAAACGATTACCGAAATAATAATCCCATCGGTTTCAAAAAGTTCTCATGTTTATTGTTTAGTTGTTTTTAATCCTCCCAAATGAAACTAATACAGTATTTTTTGACAATTTTTGTGAATAATTTGGGTCAAGACTATACTTTTATTTATGTCTTTAATTAGCAATTTTTCTTGAAAACATTTTTGTGCGGAACAATTTCAGTCATTGGTGAAATTTTGGCATTTTTAAAAGATCCTGAAGATTGAAAAAAAAACAAAAAAACAGAACATTAGATTTCTTGCTGAAATTTTGATAAATAAATTTGACGATATTTTTTCCATAAGTCATTTATAAACCCATGATGATGATGATGTCACATCCTGGTCGCAGTTTCCTGCTGTCATCGACTTCCATCGAACTCCCGCATGCCACCCCCCCCCCCCCCATAAAAAGTCCAACAAAGAGCAAACAACGCAGTAAACCAACACAGCCTTGTAAAAACACACACTCACACTCACACACACACATTCCAGAGTGGGGTGCTGGAACACACCCTCCAGAGTGTTGCCCTTTGATGTGAGTGTGGGAAAGCTCTGGGGAATGGTCTTTTTTTTGGGGGGGGGTTACCCTATGAGTTGGGGTGGGCGGTGATGCTAATTAGCAGATAAGAGGCCTGGCCTGGAGACACATTTCTACCAGGCGGAACTTTTTTTTTTTTTTTTAATCCTCCAAAGAGGCAAAATGGTACAATAATAAAGATCGATACCCGATTAAATCTTTAAAAAAAAGTGAGTAAAAAAATAAATCAATAAATAAATAATGGTAAAAAATAAATTAAAAAGTTGTAACTGTCCTGGCTGACTGAAAAGAAGAAAATTGGATTTTTTTTATACTACTTTATATGTCATTATGAGAAAAATGAATGTCCAAAAAATCATAACAACAGAATTCAACCAGGCAGTTTATCACTTCAGTGCAGTAAATGGAAAATGACAATTTATAATGGTATCAATGGGACAAAAATTGGATTTATATCACGTTCCAGTCGGTAATTTTCGAAGCGCCAATCTGAAACATTTACAGATAAGATCTTTGTGCCCTTTTGACTTTAGTCCTCTTTTAACATTCCACCTGAAATTTCACCACCGTATTGTAATTTTTCCATTGCTTTATCTTTGATGAAACACGTAAAAACGTTAGAAAGTTAAAAAATTGTCATCGAAAAAAAATACGAGGGTTAAGCATCTTTACGCGGCTAATACGATTCCAACTCAAGATATCCAGAGATTTTAATGGCTATCAAGCTTGAGTACATAGTATCAGTGCTGTAGTATCGGAGCATGTTTTTTTTTTTTGATTAATGCTATGCTATGTATGTTCAATTTGAGCTTGTGCGGTAAAAAAAACTAGCAGGGGTGCGGTAAGGGTTAGATAATAATTTCTGATGGTTAAGGTTAGAGTTACGGTGTAGGAAAAAGTCAATGGAAGTCCTCACAAGTATAGCCGAACACACGTGTGTTTATTTTTCTCTTCCATTCTCTACAACTAAGCCGAATTATACATGGCGGGAGTCTCAGAAATGAACAAACAAAAAATGGATCTTTCACATTCATAGTTGTCGGTGGAAGTGAATGAGTTCATTTGGAGGGACACACACATGCACGCGCACACATGGAAGACCGACACACACTCCAAAAAAAAAAAAAAAAAGAGGTCAGTAGGTTTAATGGTAGGTGGTGTTTGGCAGCGTCACTTTTAAGACAAACCCAAAGTAAAAATCGTTTCGGTGCCCGAAACCTCCGTGTTTGTGCAAATTTGTGTGTTCTTGTGTGTGAGAGCGAAACGGGGGAGAAAATTACCTGGGGGGGAGGGGGGGGCTTTTTCTATAAAGTGGCCTCTGTTTTCGCCCGCGTGCAAACGTGCACAGATGGACGCAAAATAAGATCCTTTATATGAAAACCGAGGCCACACACATCCACACGTAAAGCTCTCGAGTGCAGCTCATTACCAATAACGGGCGGTTGCCTTCAAACCGAGTTTGGAGCGAACACGGGATTTTATTATCTTTCCCTCCTCAGAAAAATACGATTGCATAACCTGGAGGGCGCTCGCAAACTTTTCACAGGCAAATGAGCCACGTGCGCTCGTAAATATTGAAGACTCTGGGAGGACCAAAACTATTCAGGATGTGTTCACACTTGCAAGGGGTGCAAAAATGTGTCAACTGTAGGGTGCTTCAAGACTACCCCCCCAAAAAAAATAAAAATAAAGCATAAAAATATATTACAAACAAACAACAAACATGCAAATTTGCATATATTGAGCATACTGTGTTTAAAAAACAATGCATCAACTTAATTTTTTAGGTAACTTTTAGACAATGTATGTCATCGTTCAGGTTTATTGGCATGTAAACCAGTAAAAATGGGGTTTCTAACGTAAATAAAGGTCTCAAAAAAAACCAAAAAACTGTAAAATTTCGTGTTTCACGTATATAATCATATAGTTTCAGACAAAAACAAAACCATAACAAAAAATATGTTAAAAAACAATAAAAAACATGCAAATTCACATATTTTTGTGTTAAAATAAAAATTTTTTTGCCTTATTTAAAATATTTTTAAAAACAATTTTTTTAAACAAATTTGAGACCATGTACGTTTTTTTTTCGATTAAAAACAATAAACACATTTTAGAAAATGTACATCTTTGTTGTGAAAATTTGCCAGTAAGCTACGAGGATTATTGGCATGTACAGTAAACGGGTAAAAATGGGTTTTCTACAGTAAACAAAATTCTGAAAAAAATGAAATTTCATGCATTTCACATCTATAGTCACATATATTTGTTTTGACAAAAACACAAAAATATATTAAAAACAAATAAAAAAACATGCAAATTCACATATTTTGTGTAACTTTACTAATTTGCATCACTTTTTTTATTTTAAATTTTAGACAATGTCCTTTTTTTTTATTAAACTTTTAGAAAATGTGCATCTTAAATTTGAAATTCAAACAGTGACCTCGAGAGTCATTGGCATGTATCAGGTAAAAATTGGGATTTCTACACTCAATAAAGTTCTGTAAAAAAAAAAAAATAAGTGTATCAATAGGACCCCCCCCCCCCCCCCCCCCCCAAGAGAATGAACAAGACAACTCTTTCAAAACTAAGATTCTGCTGACATCATCAATATGAGACGCAGTGATGCAAGATTAAGGGGAATCCCCGGCTTAAATTTCACCCAGCACACACACACACGCACACACACGCACACACACACAAAGGCTTTGACGTGGCTCACACAAAGAAAGCAGTTAAGGTTTCCATCACTATTGTAATGAATGAACACGTTCAAGTTATCTGCGATGCGTTCAGGGTGTTGGAAAATGGAGCGCTTGCATAAAGCAGAGTGTACCAATGTACCGTATTTTTCATAATACAAAACTGGTTCTCAAAGTGGGGTCCGTATTAAAAAAAAAAAAAATTTTAAAATGTTAACGTATTCATGATCCTTCAACAAAGCAATCGATTCAACCAGTTTCATATTTTTAAAAATGTAATCATTTGGAAATTTAAACTTGGCGGTCAGTGTGCACGCGCGAGTCAACCACGTTCATACCTCACTATATGCGTTACTGCGCTGGTCCGCTATTGGTCGGCGTCACGAGGACGCTGGTCTGGTATTGGTCATCACTAGAATGTCACTAGAATGCATCACTAGAATGTCGGTAACAGACTTGTGGCTTTTCTATATTTTTTGTTTATGATGTTATTTAATTATATGCATATAATATATAAGCAGTACATACTATACTATTTTGTTACAAGTTTTTAATACGTATATAAAATATGATGTTTTTACCCGGGGTTTTGCACGCATTAGCGAATTACAATAGGTTTCCATTTCCCGCCGTACGAAAATTTCGCCTTACATTTCAAACTATGGAACGGATTAATGTCGTATGGCGGGGGGCCGCTATAAATGAAAAGTTCCGAAAATACACCTGTTCCTTAAGACTTACGCCTGTCTGAAAAATCCGATGCACACGCACGCACACGCAAACTGGCATCGCCATGGCAACGTGACAAACGGCAAGGAATACCGACCCTGGATGCATTGCAGCGAGCCGTCTTCTGCCCGGATGGTGAACGTCTCCCCCGGGTTCACCTGTACCAGGATAACCTGCCAAAAACACATTCATAAGTTCGTATGCGTAGAAAAAAAAAAAACCATCTCGTCCAATCGGACCACTGACGGACGGCGGTGACATAACACGGTCATTAAAAGCGCGTCCCCGCCTTACCGTCATATTGTCGGCGTGCAGATGGTTGAGGGTGTACACGTGGCTGCAGACATGAAACAGGTGACCCTCCATCGCACGCGCACGTGCGCACGCTATGTGCTACAGGTGCGGCGCGGGAAAAAAAAGAACCCTCATATCCTGCTTGGAGTCGGCGTGCTCGCCCATCGCAGCGCCGAGCCGCTCCTTTTCCCCCCCGCACACGCGCACACTTCCTGCCGTCTGCTACTGCAGCGGCGGCGGCTGCTGTTGCTATGGGAACCACCGTTGAGCGCAGGGTGACCCGCGCAGGCTAAGGAATGAGAAAACCCCTTCGCCAGACTATGTGGGCGGAGACAATGTGGACTGATGCAACTGCTTAAATTGCAGATGCCGGCGTACACGCTTAGCGTTTCGACCGGCATCTAGTTCCACACGATTCGCCCGACGCGCTTGGTTACGATTTCAACCGATTCTGAAAATTCACGCCTTGCTTGGTAGTACTTTTCTCATTCCCAAAATGTATAGTTTTCTCAAAAATTCACTATTTTCAACCAAAATTTTCCCATTCGTTCATGATGGCGACGTTCAAAAAATTCAAATTATTCCCATTCCAATTTAAAACGGTATAATCATTTATGTCATATAGGGAACAAATTTCAACTTTTCTCATTCCCAAATAGCATAGTTTTCTAAAAAAATTGATATTTTCAATCAAAATTTTCCCATTTGTTTGCAAAAGGGACGTTCAACGCAACAAATTCAAACTGTCCCCATTCCAAATTAAAACAATCTCCTCATTTAAGTCAAATTGGAAACATTTTTTCAACTTGTGAAAAAAACTAAAAAATAAATTCCACGTCCCGTAGGAAAAAAAAAACAAAACTAAAATTTCCACTGAAAATTCCCTATAATTTTCCAATGGCAAACAAAAAAGATCAATGTTCATATTTAAATTTCAAAAACATTCTGCTGTTTTAATTCACCTTGCTAACAATTAGCAAGGCAAAAAATTTCCATGCTTCCTTAAAAAAAAAAAAATCCACACTTTTAGCACTAAAAATTCCACAAAATAATTTCCCTATAATTTCTTGACATTCAACAAAGATTCACATCACTGTTCCCATGTAAAATTCAAACATTCTGCGGTTTTAATTCACCTTGCTAACGATGTGCAAAAAAATTCCATGTCCCATAGAAAAAAAAAATTCCCACTAAAAATTTCCCTGTGGCATTCAAAAAAGAATCTAATCTTCACCACTAATATTCACATAAAAATTCCCTATTTTCAGATGACGTTCAAAAAAGTCACACCATCGTTCCCCTTTTAATTTAAAAAACATTATGTTGTTAAAATTCACCTACTAATGATAGCGACAATTTCCATGTCACATAAAAAAAAAAAATATTCCAAATGAATCCATGCTCATACATTTTTTTCTTATTTTCCATGCAAATTAGGACTTTTTCCATTCTATTTTAAAAATTATATAATTCAATTCCATTTTAAAAATCCAAGTTTGCCAACTCTCTATACAAACTTTACATCTCAGGAAGATGACATACACGCCGTCAGACTGAATATATACACACACACATAGATAGATAAATGTGTATAATCATTGCTCTCTATCTCCGGTTGCACACTAAGTTTAGGCTGCAGGGCTCTTAAGTTTAAAAAAAAAAAAAAAGTGTTCTTCGTACCACTAAGTACACCTTGCAACTGCCAAAAACACCCCCAGCAACCCCAATTGTCCAGTCGTGTCCAACGTGGCCTGGATCGTGAAAAAAAGCAGCCCCAGCACAGGCAAAGATTTTTTGCGGGGGTTAAATTGTGTAATTTGCTCCTATTAAAAGCAACAATAGCCCCAAACATCACACGAGCGCTTTGTAACGACACTAAAAATAGACTTTTTATAAATGTCCGACAGGATGTGACTCAGCTAGAAGTGACTGTGCTGAGTTTTGCTCTGTTTGTGTGTGCGTGTTCTTGTCTTTCAGTGTTAGTGTGGGAGCCCCCTTGCGAGCCAACCTCCCTTGTGGGGACATTTTGTCATTATATGCGTGTGTGTATGAAGAATTTGAATACTTCAGTAGTTAATTGAATGCCAGCCATACTTACACACAACCTTTAGCCAAACACTGACAACCATTGAAAAAGATCCAAATAAGTATCTCGTATCGAATGCTTGGGTACTTAAAAAAAACTTGTTTTCTTTAGTATTGCATGAGTTAACGAGACATTTATTTTCGTTGGCTGCCCAACACAAGAAAAACCTGCGTGTGTGTGAGAGCATTCTTGTCTTTGTCTAGAAGTGTGGCATCACTGTTGGCATTCCACTAAATTGAGGGGCCATTTGTCTTATGCCGGTGCAATTCTGCGGGCACTAAGAATACAAAGTCATTTTTTTCAGTGTGGCAGCACCCATTAGAGCACGTGTTTGTGCGCGCGCGTCGCAACCGGAGGCAGCGGCGTGTCGCGCTCGAGAACAAATGAGAGCGCCGGCAGAATGAGTGTGCGTGCATGCGTTTGTGCGTGTTTACCTGCTGCGCTGCGTCACCGTTAACCATGTGCGGCATGAGCGGGACCTCCCCGTTCAGGAGAGGCGGCGGAGCCAAGTCCAGTGGAATCTGGTCTGTCATCATCATTGTGACGTACATTCATGGAGAAATTCACTCAACTGCCCTACCTGGGAAAGTACAGAGAAAGAAAAACATGAGTCAGCCACATATGCGTGAACAGGATGTCATGTATCTCCATTGATCTGGGCCACAAGTGTGGCTAAGCCAAGCCTATTTTCTATTTAATACAGGAAGAAAACTATTCATGTGAAATTTGCTGTCATCTTGAATATTTTGCTATTCAGGTGTCCTACAGAAAATTTCATATAATCATTGTATAATCAGATATTTCATATATATATATATATATATATATATATATATATATATATATATATATATATATATATATATATATATATATATATATATATATATGTATGGATCAGATAATTTCACTGGTGAGATTTCAGATCAATCGCTTTCCGTTTGGTTTATGAAATAAAGTGACATCAAATCCATAGTTGCAATTTTTGCTAGTTGTAATGACACATGAGTAAGCCTAATTTATTAAAAAGTGATCAGTAGGAACAGCGACTGTGTCCATTGACAGCTAGTTGCTAATATCTGAGCCAATGCTAATTGCTGGCAACAGGCAGCGTATAAAACAATGTCAGTGTGTAATTAAGCCTTTTTAATTAGCATAATTAGCTAGTGTAATTGTTTTCAGAACAATGTAGTGTTGACATTAGTGATGAGTCAAGTAACACAATGCTGGGATCTACTTCAAAATAAAAGTGTACAAAGCCGTTGACGTTCATGTCATTTGGGAAAGTGTCATGCACAGCATAAACAATTCTTGCTACGGTTAGCAAAACAAACACGTGGCTATTAAAAAAAAACACAAATAAACTTGCCTTACAAGCCGTAAGCTTAATGTTTTTTTAAATAGGGATAGATATGCTTATTTTCAGGGCCGATACTGATACCTATCAGTAGTCAAGGAGGCAGATAATAAGCTGATATTAATTGAAGGACACCGAGGATATTTATTGCATTAAAAAAGATATTTTCTTGATAATACCAAAAACACTTCATTTATACTGCTTGGGATTTCGAAATCAACGCAGAAAACTTCTCCTGCGCACACGCACTAACCCACACACGTTTTTCTCTCACTGTGCTTCGCACTTTTAACATAAAAATCACCAGAATTTGAAAAATGAATGGTGCGCCCTATACACAGGTATGTCCTATATTTGGGGAAATACGGTAATAAAAAAAGGCAGATGTCGATATGCATTAAAATACCAAAAACACTTTTTCGTTTGTCTGTGCGAAAATAAACGCACCCCCCTAGTAAAAATAAACATAACCCTTATCATTGTCACCGGTGTTTCTAATATTCCGACTTATTCATACAACCTGTTGAAATAGCCAAAATATTAGCCCGCCCCAGACACACACACACACACACACACACACACTCGCACACAGCTGTGTGTCACTCTGCATCTTGGCTTTCAGCCGCACATCCTCTTGCACCAACAAGGTCTTCAAAAAGGTTAGTAGATCACACAGCTGCGGCTCACACTGTTGAAGCATAAACACACACACACACGCACACACACACACACGGCAACATCACCCTTGCCGTGTTGGCTCCTCCTTAAGGCTTTTAAACACACGCCGCGCTCCAACCGCAAAGTCTTTTTCTCCAGCCGAGCCCCGCTCCCAGCCCGGCCCGGCCATCCTGCTTTCAACGCACAATACACACACACTAACACACACACACGCACGTTTGTGCGGCTTCCAGCACACATCGTAGACAGATGGGAACACCACTTGCGGCGCGGCCAGGAAAAAGGAGAGCAAGGAGGCGAACGAAAAGAAAGAGGTTACGCACAAGCCAGAATGTTAGCTTAGCATATAAGTAGCCCTAAGCTACATTCAAGCTAACACAAACAAGCAGAAATTTCTGTAGTCTAAAATGACCCAATTTCATATCGAGTTATACCGGCATGTTTTTCCCCCGGTCGATACCGATTTTTAGTAGTCGATGGGGTCGATAACATATTTATTAAGTATGAATCACTTTATACAAGAAAAGTAGTTGACTACTTTCAGTACCAAGCTAGCTAATATAATACACTACCTCAGTATTTGAATACCTAAAATAAATACTAGTGCTTTAGTTCCAAAAGTAATTAATTAATTAATTAATTAATTACTTAATTACTTTAGTACTTAAGTACTTAATTACTTCAGGACCTAACATAAGTAATCGATTACTTTAAATAAATTAATTGATTACTTTAGGTCATTGATTATTTCTGGTAGTCAAGTAGAAATCAACCACTTTAAAAATTAAAGTAATTGACTACTTTAGGTAATTGAATACGTAAAATAAATACTAGTACTTCCGTTCCTATGGTAATTAATTACATTAGTACCTTCTAGAGCAATTGATTACTTTAGATCCCAAAGGTACGAAAGTAATTGATGAATTGAGTAATCAATTACTTTAGATCTAGTACTTTTAGTGATTGATTACTGTAGGTAATCAATACTTGAGGTGATTAAGTGTTAATCACTTTCTACATTTAAGTAGTTGACTACTTTAGATACTTATGTAACTAATTCAATGCATTACTTTAGTATTTGAAAACCTACAATAAATACAGGTATGTTGGTTCTTAAAGTAATCAATTACTTTAGTACCTTCTGGAATGTAATTAATCAATGATATTAGTACTTTTAGTAATTGAGTAAATTAGGTAATCTTTTTTAGTACTTTGTACCTATTGTAAGTAATCAATTACTTTAGTGGTTTGGTACCTAAAGTAATCAAATACCTTAATGCATCAGGCGAAACTGAAAAAAATACACATGTATGCTTGGGATTGAATGGAAAAAAAAAAACAAAAAAAAATGTAAAAATGCGTTTTTGGCACTGAATGAGTTAATGGGAGCAGACACAACAAAACGAGATTAGAGCAAGTAACCACCACATCCACCAGACAAAGCTCACCTATTCCTTTTCAGGCTAAGTAGGACTTGACCTTTTTTTTTTTCTCAGTATTTCCTGTAAATGCTCTTAGAAGTGTCCTTAGGCCCACTACGTGCAGTTTTGCATGGGAAATAAAAAATACTCGTACTCAACTATGAGGTCATCTCTGAGTGTCTCAACGTGTGTTTACTTTTAAGTTGTATTAATAAAATATGTCTTATGTATTATAATTAAAAATCAGAAAATTTAGAAAAACAAACGCCATCTTGCTCGTGCCCAAATCGAAGCGCACGTATCATAAACTCAAGTCATTTTTACGGACTAATTTAATACACCGACAAAATGGCTAATTTATGACTTAAAAGCATGATTGTGGTTACATCATCATCACAGATGAATAAACGGTGGAGCAACACAAGTAGACAGATAATGAACAATACTCTCAGACGTGTATTCTCCGTGATGCATAAATAATAATAATAATAATAATAATAATGCAGAGAGCTTGTGATGTTGACCAATATTCAATGGGGCCATTTATCACAGTAAAAACTTCACTCATTCAATCCCAAAGACGTATTTTTACGTACCGTTCAAGGGGATAAGACATACTTTCCGGTCCTTATTATTTATGCAGTAATTTGAGGTCTCTCTTTACACTAATATATGAAAAAAAAAAAACATTTAAATACCTGGGATTCATTGTCTAGACTTTGTAAAGATGTATAAAAACATCTTTGTGATTGATTTAGTTAATTGTGTGTCTATAATCGATTTTATAGCTAAATTATTCATTAGTCAGGCACACTTACTTGCTGTTGACTGAAAATAACATCAGATGTACTAATGACCAATCACAGCTCACCTGTGCTCATGTGACACAAAGATACTTTCACGGACTCCATAAATTTGAATAGTTATTCACAAAGCAGAGATTTGGTCCCCACATTGCTACAAAAACCAAACACACACACACACACACACACGGGACACAGTCAAGTCTCTCCAACCACCAATCGGCTGCCAACTTTCATGTTTGCAGCCATTAAATAGGTAATACACATTTCTGTGTGCGTTTCAAAAAAATGGGGGAGGGGAGAGGGGCGGAGCTTCTAAATATGGTGGGAAACTGCCACCGACACCACTCCCATTCAAGCCACTCTCTTTTTACAAAAGGTATTCAGTGAAGGAGGGACCCTCTCTCGTTCGCGCACACACGCAAACACACACACACACACACACACACACACACACACGATCAGATTGTGTGAGTACCTTCTTAGCCGAGTGGAGTGGAGGAGACATGGAGATACAGCAAAGGGGGGTTTAGGGAAAGAAGGGTGGAAAGGAATGCGGTGTTCAAGGGAACACACACACACACACACACGCACACACACATCACACTCACACACACTTGTGCAAGACAGAGGGAGGACTTATAAAAGATGGAAGTTTTGGAGGTTTCCCACATAGACCAGAAGCACATTGCAGTGATGCTACGTCATCGGCACTGAAAAACGGAGGAAGCGGAATGCAAACGGCAAGATTTCTGCCAACATTCTCGGGAGGGGGGGGGGGGGGGGGGGGGCAGAAAAGTGCATCTGAAGCGCCCCTGCTTCTCATTCCAGACGTTTCACTCATGTGAGATAAGACTGGAAGCCCAAACAAAACATTCCCTCAAAAGTAGGGCAAGAGTATGCCCACCCCCCCCCCCAAAAAAAACCCCACATTTCTTCTATTATTCTGTACAATTTCAATTTTAATCGATTTGAATGATAGAAATAAACCCAGCAAACACTGCAGAGAATTTACTTTTAATTCATTTTAAAAAAGAAAAAAGGTAAATATTAAGACTTAAAATTTCTTGCTTCCTCAAATGTAGAATTTTTAAAGACATTTTCAGGCCACTTTGATCAAACTTTACACCCCCCCTCTTCGATATATACGACCACTGGGCGAGCAACATACCCCCCACCCCTCGAAAAAAAAAAAACAACTTTGTTTATTGTGCATTTAAAGACCACTGAGGTACAGAATTAAACTTTAAATGTCTTTTTTAAGGATGACCAGGGCTTTTTAAGGACCTGTGGACACCCTGGAAAATTTCATGACTGTAATTTGGAAGCTCAGCTGTGCATCTAATTCGCACTTTCATAGAAAACCAAACAATAAACTAAAAACGGAGACCGCTTTTAGTCAAAATAGGTGAAGCTGTGCGGCCGACGGGCATTTCTTTGACTGCATGCAAATGCGACTCACTTTAAACGTAAAAAGCATAAAAAAAGCTAAAATGTCCAAACAATGCTTTAAAAAAAAAAAACGATGGAGAAAAGATGGTGAATTTCAAGTTTATGCAAACAAGGGCAAAAAAATGATGAAATCATCACATGTCCTTTTTACACACAAAGGTGATAGGGTATAGAAATACAGTAAAATTCGGATTTAACGCAACGTAATTTAATGGCGTTTGGATTTAACAGACGTGAAATAGTATTCAGTTCGCTCAAAAACGCCGCTTTAACAATAGCTGTCTATGTCTGTTAAGTTTTACAATCTGCAACTTCTTTTTGCTGGCGCTGTGATGCAATGTCGGCCATCTTGGTGGGGGCAAAAGATCTCGCCAAAGGCAATGGAAAGTATGGACTTCAAAACGCGTCAATACATTAAAGTTGAATTATATTTCAGAATGTCTACTCATGGCTCGGGGAACAACCAATCACAGCTCAGCTTGTGAGTGTCACGTGATCAACGGGTGAGCCATGAGTGGTCGTTGCTCGAGCCTCAAGCACAGGTGACGTAATTTTACATCGTCAGCAAGTGAGGAAAATCTGTTTAAAATGTATTAATTGTACATGAAAAACAATTTTGTCATCAATTTTTTTATTGCTAAAAATGGCTAATATTACTTTAAATAAAACTATATAAGTTGGAATTGGCATCATTTGTTTAACCTTTAAGGAAAACAGCTAAATAATGAAATTAATACGGAATAAATGAAGCTCCATAAATCGGAACTAGGAAGGCGAAGATTATTGCCTTAAATAAAGTTATATAAATTGAAACTGGCGTCATTACATCAGCGTCTCACAGATTTACAGCGAAAAATAATTTTCTGAACTTTTTACTGAGGAAAACAGCTAAATAACCAACGTATCACGAAATAAATGAAGCTACGTAAGTCGGAACTAGCAAAGCTAAGATTATGGCTTCAAATAAAGTTATATAAGTCGGAACTGGCGTCATTACGTCACCATCTCACAGATTTACAGTGAAAAATTGTTTTGTTAACTTTTTACAAAGGAAAACAGCTAAATAACGTAAGTATCACGGAATAAATTAAGCTACGTAAATTGTAACTAGCAAGGCTAATATTATTGCCTTAAATAAAGTTATATAAATTGGAATTGGCGTCATTTCATCAGCGTCTCTCAGATTTATAACGAAAAATAGTTTTGTTAACTTTTTGCTAAGGAAAACAGCTAAATGACTAAAGTATCATAAAAAAATGAAGCTACGTAAGTCGGAACTAGCAAGGCTAAGTTTATTGCTCTAAATATAGCTATAAAAATTGGAACTGGCGTCATTATGTCACCGAAAAATTATTTTGTTGACAATTTTAAGTAAGTAAACAGCTAAATAACTAAAGTATCATGAAACAAATGAAGCGACTTAAGTCGGAACTGGCGAATATACGTCACATTCTCGCAGATTTCGTCTTTAAAAGGATTTTTCAGAATAAAACCTCATAGATTTAAGAACGTAGCAATTAACCATGAAAAAACGTGCGCATTTAAACCCACCAAAAAGTGTTTTGACACCTTAGCTTTAATTTCCCCTGAAACCGCGGCACGTCTAACAGCGACAACTGCTTTCGGCAATCAGGCGGTGAGGTGACCCTAGCGCATGGAATGCCTTATAAAAAACCAAAATAGGATGGGAGAAGTCCTGAGTGTAAATCTTTCGCACCCCTTTCCACGCGTCAACCCAACAAAGTGACTTCCCTTCAGACACACACCACAAAATTAACACAAACCTGCGAGAATGAAAAAATAACTTCCATGTTGGAAGTAGGACCGTCAATCCGAATCCCAAAAAAGTCCACCGCTGGTTTTTGACTAGGGCGGTCCGGCTCGCGCCGAGCGGAACCATCCGGATCGGGGCCTCGCAAAGCTGCGTTGCAGATTAGAGGGCGTCCCGGTCGCAATTATACTTTCCCTGGATGACTCTTTCATAGAGCTTTGCTCTCCACCTCACTCTTTCATTTGCTGCCTTTTTCACATGCCAGGGATTCTAAAAAGTGCGCCGGCCGACGAGTCCGGACAAGTCCCGCTTCGGGAGGTGGAAAAAAAAAAAAAAAAAAAAAAGGATGTCCTCAGCACTTTGCCTCCTTTAAACAAGGAGCCATGTGTACGAAGCTCTCATCAAGCTCGGTTTCGAGGAATACCGACCGCAACAGATGCCAAAGTGACTTCGGTCTTTAATTTCTTATTTTTTTTTATTTTTTGAAGGCTCGCACTTGGACCGGGCATTCAATAAAAAAATATTGGATTCAAATCAGGGATTGAAAAATGAGCTGAATCATCACACCGAGATTTTGGAAAAAAAAAAAAACAACGTAAAATTCCGTCTTTGGGATTGAATGGGTTATTTAAAAAACATTATTTTCCACGTGCAAATAACACTTTTAAAATCGCGTTTTTTCACTTGTCGACTGAAAATGACGCTAAAAACGCTGAAGGTAACAACTAATCAATCACGGTTAAGCTTATGAACATCACATGACCAACAGGTGAGCCATGATTGGTTGTTACTGGAGCCCTTGAGCACAAGTGATGTCATTTTTAGTCAACAGCAAGTAGAAAGATGTGTTTTTAAAAGGTATTACTTGTACTATGAAAAACAATTTAGTCATCGAATGAATCAGACAAAATCATATTTTTTACGGCTAAAAATGGTCAAATAAATGGCCAAACCCTTCATGCACAATTTATGAATGTTAAAGTTATTTCAAATCTGATTTAAAATCGGGATTTATTATTATGTCTCAAGATTTTCCAGAGGACTTTTTTTTTAATTAATAAAACCTTTTACATAAATGTTTGTTGGCTTTCTTTTTTTCCATGAAAATCATAACTGTCCAGACTGATTGAAGAAAATAATTTTTGGGAGCTTATGGCTGATGCCTGTAAAATCCTGTGTAATATATTCATACAATCAAAAACATTGGGTGAAAAATATCGCAATTACGGGTCAAAGAAGTCACTTATCTATTATTTATTCTATTTACTGTTCATATAAATATGGACCAATCAGAGCAGCGCTCCTAATTTGGTTGTATACCTGTGTAGAATTTTTTTTTCTTAATAATTTGTTCTAACAGGGTAAAGGAATAAGAAAAATCCATCTGTTTTTAATCCATCTCGTGGGCGGCCATTTTGTCACCGAAAATGACATCGCAGTTACTTTATGAGCTCGGGTCATCAAACACACCTCAGCTGTTTTGAGTTTGGTCATGTGACTTTCGCAAGCTGAGTCATGATTGGACTTTACCTGAGCGTTGCGCAACTGTGATGTCATCTTCAGGGGACAGCAAGTGGCAAACGGCCGCCCCCTGAGATGAACATATTTTAGAACATATTTAGAACAAAAAATGTGGTAGATTTCCCATTTTAAAGCCATCATAAGTCTTCTTAAAGAATCCTGCCATTTAGCAACATTTTTCTTCACAGGGTGCGAAAACAGCAACAGGTTACAAGCGGGAAAAAAAGCGGTGGTCATCTTCCAATTAAAATCCATGGTTTCCAGGGAGCCCAGAGCAGCCAAAAGAATCCCTGGCTATTGCCATGCACTTCCTGGAAAGAGCCCGCCTCCCTCGCATTCCTGCTCCTTGTCAAAACACGGTGCTCTGACTCCAAAGCGGCTGCCGGGAAAAAGCCCGATGGCGGGGCCTCAGCGGCCCGCCGGCAGCTCCAAAGAAGAAGAAGAAGAAGAGGAGGCGGCGGCGGCCTCGTTCTCAGGAAGAGACGACGCTTATATAATACACGCGCATGGGGGGGGGGGGGGGGGGGGGGGGGGGGGGGGGGGGGCGAGAGAGGATCCAAACACACACACGTATGGAAACGGAGACATTAAGAGCTACTGCCAGTGGTCACATGTACAAAAGGAGCACATTTAAAGGGCCGGATCGCACCCAAAAACTCTACAGTACCAGTTCAACTTCAAATAGTCCCAAAACGCATGAAGAAATTCAGGCTATTAATTATGAAAAATTTAAAGATGTGAACCAAAGGTCATGCCGGGTCATAAAGGATAATCCAGATCATAAAGATGACTGAGAAACGACCAAGATGTGCAAAGCTGTTATCTAAAGGTACTACTTTGAAGAATCTAAATCGTTGAACCTTCTGTTGTCATTTTTTCGTTTAACGCGCCAAATCATTCCATCAGTGTTGACATTCAGTCCCAGGTTTGTGTGTATCGTCCGTCCGCTATCTATCTATTTAGGTAGACCGCTAGCTAGCTATGTAGTGCTAGCTGGAAACAAATCTAGCTTCTACTGGCTAGCCAGCTAGCGATCGATCCATTCGGACATTTTTTTGTCCTCTACCTATCTCTATTTAGCAGGTAAACCATCTATGTAGCACTAGCTAGAAACAAATCTAGCTTCCACTGGCTAGCTAGCTAGCGATCGTTCCATTCTGCCATTTTTTTGTCCTCTACCTATCTCTATTTAGCAGGTAAACCATCTATGTAGCACTAGCTAGAAACAAATCTAGCTTCCACTGGCTAGATAGCTACCGATCGATCCATTCGGCCATTTTTTTTGTCCTCTACCTATCTCTATTTAGCAGGTAAACCATCTATGTAGCACTAGCTAGAAACAAATCTGGCTTCCACTGGCTAGCTAGCTAGCGATCTATCCATTCGGCCATTTTTTTGTCCTCTACCTATCTCTATTTAGCAAGTAAACCATCTATAAAGCACTAGCTAGAAACAAAGCTAGCTCCCACTGGCTAGCTAGCTCGCAATCTATCCATCCAGCCATTTGTTTGTCCGCTAGCTATCTCTATCTAACAAGCTAACCACCTAGCGTAAACTAGCAGTAAATCAAGCTTCAGTTGGCTACCTAGCTAGCTAGATTGAGCAATACATTCATTCGCTAGCTATTGCTATACAGTATACTTAAGATAGTTAGCTATACAGCGCTAGCTAGAAAGAAATCTATTCTTACATCCATCCATCTATTTGCTAGCTATATAATATATCTCGCTAGCTATATAGCAATAGCAAATGTCTGTCTGTCTATCTATCACTCAAAATTTTTTTTAATGAAAACTGTTAGTTTTTTTTTGTGCGAAACTTTGTTGAGTTGCGTTTTCCCCCCACCACGGCTAGTATTCTTTACACAGTTTTACACACCAGCTACAGCTATAAAACAATCATAAACACATCAACCTGTTTCCGAGGTGTGTAGCTAGGCAGCAGACGCGGAAAGCGGGGAGGGAGGTGGGATTAGAGGTCGAATGCGTGTGGAGCGAGAAATGCGAGGAATCCTAATTGTGTTATTGCTCCTACGCTAACATTAGTCCTGCCTGTCATAGCGCAGACAGTCAAGTGTGTGTGTGTGTGTGTGTGTGTGTGTGTGTGTGTGTGCGTGAGTGTCTACTGTCTATGCAAACAATCAAGCGACACAAACATGTTTTCCCACATCCGCCGTTGACAATCATCATCATGCCGTCTTGACTTCTTTGTTCACGCTCACTCCGGCGCACATCTGGCCATCTCCCTCTCCGCGCAGCTGGACGACACAAGGAGTTAGCGTGGAGGAATTGTTGGCCAGAGGAGGAGGAGGAGAAAAGGGTATAAGTGAAAGATGTGGGGAACGCTATGTGAGAGGAGAAGACATTTTAGAATAGTAAAAGGCCAGATGAAGAAAGAGCAGCTTGACCCGAGAGGTTAGTTAGAAGAGAAGGAATTGTTGGCCAGAGGAGGAATGTGGGGAAGATTAATGACTGTGAGAGAATGAGAAAATTTGAGATGAATAGAAGGACAGATGAAGAAAGAGGAGGCAGAATGTAAGTTTAGCTACAAGGAGGAATTGTTGGCCAGAGAAGGAAATAACGAATGTGAGGAAGCAGGATATGCATGAAGAAGAGGAAACTTTTAGAGGAGTAGAATGCCAGGTGAAGAAACAGGAGAAGAGGATAGGAATTAAGCTAGAAGGAGGAATTGTTGGCACGAGGATGAAGGGAGGAGGGAAACAGTGAAGGATGTGTAGAAGATGAATGAGTAAGATATTTGAAAGAAGATGAAAAGACTTCTCGGGGCGTGAAGAGCAAAGGGAAGAACCAAAAGCAGAGGATAAGTAGGCTAGAATTGAAGGAATTGTTGGTCAGAGGAGGAAGGGGGGAGGTCAGTGAAGGATGTGGGCATATCTGAGTAGTAACATCTGAGAGGTGGTGTCTTCAAGAGGAGTAGAAGACCAGGTGAAGAAACAGGAGCAGAGGATAAGAAGTAGACTAGAAATGAAGGAATTGTTGGCCAGAGGAAGAAAGTGAGGAGGGTCATAGTGAAGAATGTGAGCAGGAGGAGAGGAATATGTGAGAAGAAGGGAAGACCTTTAGAGGTGTAGAAGTTGAAGAAAGAGCAGTCTTGAAGAGGAGGAATTGTTGGCAAGTAGAGGAAGAAGCCAAGTGGATATTGAAGAATATGGAGGAGTAAGATATGTGAGCCAAGAAGGATTACTTGTAGAAGGCCAGGTGAGGAAAAGAGGAAGTCTGGAACTCTTTGCTGCGTGAGGAGGAGAGAAGAAACGAAGCAGGGGAGGAAAGGTTGGACCAGGGAAAAGGGGGAGGAGTCAGCTCAATTATGCCGAGGGAGGGAAGGAGGAAAGAAGTAATGTAGGTCAGCGAGTGGGCGTGGACCGGTCCGAGTCCAAACGCAACGAGACAAAGTGGCCTAACAACAACATTCATTCAGTCGAGTCGGCTTTCCAGCTGTTACATCAGCCCCCCCCCCCACCCACTTCCTGTCATCACTGCCTCGACTTGCGCCCATATTTGGACTGTCGTGTAAGGCTACTGTCACTTTGTGCGCGACAGGTGTTGTTGTGCATCCTCCAATGCAGAGGAAGTGGCGACTCTCCCACAAGCACATGACCGTGACTCACTTCTCTTCTAAGTCTTCTTCACTGCTTCCAGATTTTCTTCCTCTTTTTTTTTTTTTTTTGCGTGTTCTCATTCAAATCCAAAACTCCCCTGTCGACTACAGGAGCACTATTTGGCAATTGTACAGGACGGCGCTCGTGGTAGCGTGATAACTAAGTGGTCGTGACATGTTATCCTCATATGGGTGAAATTTCAGCTCCCTGGTGCTTTCTCTCTGATGGGAAATACCTTTGAAGTAAAGATCAAAAGATTGGCCGAAATACCACACAAGTTCAATGCGATAGTCATCGATTTTATTTAGTAGTTTGATAAAGTAACTGATTACTAAGTGTACTTTAGTAACTAAACAGTCACTTTAGTGTTGATTCTTTATGTATTTGATTGCTTTAGTAAATTTAAAGTAAATTACTTTAGTACATGATTCCCTTATCAAGTTCTTCAGGATTTGATTACCTAAAGTAATCAATTACTTTAGTACTTCATTACCCAAGTAATCAAATACTAATTTCATTCATTTAGTACAGGCAGTTCAAAACCCTCTTTTAGCCAAACATTTGAAACAAAAATGTAAAAAATATGAAAGTACTATATACAAATATTATAGTGAAATATTAATAAGTACTTTATATCTAAAAATATCACCTTAGTACTTAAGGAATGGGTTTAGCGCTAAAAGTAAGTACTTTAAAACTTGGCTACTGAAAGTAATCCACTACCTTGACTTGATGAGCTAAAGTAATCAATTCCTTTATTACTTAATTACCTTAATTATTTTAAAAAAGGTCTGACCAAGCAAAGACTAAATGTCTCCAAAATGTCCTCACTATGTCTGTAGAAAAATCAAAGCGGTTCCCGCAAGGACAGCCGTACAGGAACGCACACACACACACACACACACACACACACAGACGCACACATATACGCGAAGCAGTCACAAAGGTATGCGTTGGCTCCAACACGCAAACGCACATACGGGATATAAATAAACACACACACAATAAAGTGCGTGTGTGTTTGCTGGCACTCAGCTGAGCGCTTGAGTGCACACTCAGCATTTTTGCAACATATGATTTGGATTCCCTGTTATACTTTTCAATGCCAGTCGCTCGCAATAACGTTCTCAGCTGAGACACCCAAACGTAAACTTACCGCATTCGCAGGCCGAGATGTACAAACACACACGCACAAACCAGCATTAGAATTATTGCCGTTATTAGCTGGCTCAAGGATAAATAAATAACTAAATAAATAAAAAACAATGGGAAAAAATCAACATGTTTGAAAGTGAATTAATGATGAATAAATACGTTAAAAAAATACGTCAAAGAAACAACAACCAATTTGTGTGCGAAAAAAAATATTCGTATTCCGACTTTTCCTTTGTAACACGAGAGAATATTTTTCCCGAAGAGGCGATATAACTTGAATTTTTCGTAGCAAGACACGTTTGTAAGTAACAGTATCACGATATTATTGTTTTTTACTCAATGTGAGCAGTATTAGCATCCTTTCCCTAGCATTGCTTTCATTTCACTTCCTGAACGTTATGTTGTTCTCGCTAACGTGCTAGCTTTACACACCACGGCATGCTAGTTAGCTAGCAATTCAAGAGGAAGTATTCAGCGGTTTGTTTACAGTAGCCCAAAGTGGTGTGTGTATTTTTATGTGAAAATGTACGTTAGCAGTAGCTAATATCAATTTGATTTTTCTTAATATTTTTTGGTGGAAAGTGTGGATGAAGTTTGTCTTGTCCGCCAAGAATTTTCACATCTTTTCGTAATCCGACTTTTCCTTTGTAACAAGAGAGAATATTTTTCCGGAGGCGTTTCGTAACTTCGGATTTTTCATAGCAAGAGACGTTTGTAACTAGAGGTATCACTGTTTTATTACTTTTGAATCAATGTCAGCAGTATTAGCATCATTTCACTTCCTGTACGTTATGCCGTTCTCGCTAACGTGCTAACGATGCTAACGTCAGACGCGACGGCATGCTAGTTAACTAGCAATTCAAGAGGAAGTATTCAGCGGTTTGTTTACCCAAAGTGATGTGTGTGTTTTTATGTGAAAATATACAACGTTAGCAGTAACCAATCTCAATTTTATGTTTGTTTGTTTTACGGCGTGAACCGTTGGCGGAAAGTTTGGATAAAGAGCAAGTTTTCGTCCGTACGAGCAGCGAAGCGCCGGTACGTACGCCCCAAAACAAAGTGTGTGTTTGTGCCTCCGACAAACAAGCCGAGCGCCATAACCTCAGAAAGTCATTAGCAAAAATGATTTTTCCAGGCTCGCTTGAGACGTGCCGTCAGCGCCAGATCGCTCGGGCTTCGGCGGCCTCGTCGCCTGTCATTCAAAACTAACGTCATTGTTCCGCGCGCAGCAGATATGCTCCGCTGGCGAGTGTGCCGTTACTGTACCGGTAAGCCTCGCCTACAGACAGACATGACGGTTGGACTTTTCCGTGCCGTTTATGCGGAGCGGCGAGGCGGAAATGGCGGTGGCTAATGATTCGGAAGCGCCTCCGCGAGACGGCTCTTAGTTAAGATGCCGAGAGGAGAACACGGCCGCTAAGTTTTATGAGCCGTGAAAGTTTTTTGCTCAAGGTGCGTGCTGAAAAAGACGATTACTTGAGAAACACACACACAGCGGAGTCGAAAGAGTCCGTACTGGCGTTTTTCTTGAGCCGGGTAAAACCTGCATCTTGTAAATATGGCAAATCCAAAGGAGTGCCACACTAACGCATAAAAATGAGAACGCACGCACATAACTGAACATGAATTAAACAAATACGGTGTGAGGTCAGAGCTGGTGCCACACAAAGTTGAAAGACAAGAACGCACTTGTACACACTTTTTTTTTCCCCATGTAGCAAAGTTCATTCTATAAATACTGGAAATTAATCATGGCGCCACACTAACACAAAAAATGAGAACGCATATAAACACAATCATATCTAGTAGTCCAGCAAAAATGAGAAAAATTGAGCCTGTGCAAGTTTGGTGCCACGTTAACTAGGTAAAACAAGATTGCAATTACACACACTACCATTACATTAGAACTCTACCACACAGATGCAAAAAAGTGGGAGCTCATATGCACATGAACAATCACATCTTTAGCAAAAAAAGGAAACAAAATAATACAAGTAAGGTGGAATGTCAAGTCTGGTGCCACACTTACAGGGAAAGACAAGAACGCATTCTTATACGCGTTTAATATGTTCACCAATAAATATTGGAAATTAATAGTAGTACCACACAAACAAAAAAACAAACATACAGGATCATATCTGTGCAAGTCCACACTAAGAGGAAAGACAAGAACACACAATAACATTTTTTTTTTTTTTTTAAATGTAAATCAAGTCAAATTTTTCTTCCAAATAAATTTGAGGAGTCAGAGGTTCCACACTACTACAGAAAAACAAGATAACAAACTGGGACGTCCACACTACAACGGACAAACAAGAAAACATACATCCGCACATTCACCATTTTTCTTAGGTAGACCAGTCAAAATGTTCGCCTTCCAAATTCAGGAAATCAATAGCGATGCCACACCATACAAATAAACAACATGAACAAGCGTTTCAAACAAAAAAAGGTGTGTGCCACATTCAAGTAGAAAGACAAGAACAACACACACACCCCAATAAAGTTGAACGGAGCTAATCTTTGGCTTGTTCCTTATGAGGACCGGCCAAAATGTCCCCACAAAGAAATATGTCCTTCAATGAGAGGTGGTCCCAATCTTAGGAGGAATGACAAGAACTCACACAAACAGGCTTTAAGCGGCAGAAAAAAAAAATTATGAATGGTCCTTTACATGCCTAACTCCTCCTCCTGCTGCTTGTATTTATGAATGAGTGTGTGTGTGTATGCGTGTGTGTGCGGGTGTGTGCATATGGAAAACTGTTAACCCCAAAAAGTTGAAAAAAAGTTTACGTTGTGACACACACACACACGCATGCAGACACACGTACAGGTCTAGCCCCGCCCCCTCTCCTCCCCCCCAGCCGGGGGGGTCACAAGGTTGCATTCCTCCTCCCCAATCAGCCTCAGGATTTCACACACTCATTCTGGGATACGGGTGTGTATTACCGCCGGCCTGTGTGTGAGATTTGTGGGGGGTCCGTCGGAGGGTGAGGATGGGGGACAGGCGTTCATCTTGAAACCTTATTTCGTTTTCGCGCTTCGGATTGGATTTGCGCCGAGCAAAATGTTCAACGGGGATAAAATTGGACGGGATATTTGATTGACAGGCGTTCTACTTGAAAGGTAAATGTGGAAACGTCACAAATGCGACTTTTTTTGCACTGATGCACCCCCGACCATATATTTTTTCAGTTAAGTACCCCCCCCCAGCAAGGTGTAAACATTTTTGTTGAAAAAAATACGTATTCATATTTTTTAAGTGCTCTGCTATCAGTGTTTGATTTATTAAACATTAAACTTAGCAGCAGTTACAGTTCTAATTAATTTGCTCTTAATTTGAAAAGCAAAATGTCATGTTCCTGTCACAGCATTGAAAAGTATTTAATTTTTTTGCTGTTCATATCTCATGCAGAGATTAAATAGTTATAAAATATGTCTATATATTTTTTTATATATATATATATATATTTTATATATATATATTTTTATATATATATTTTTGGGGGGGGACTGGTCTGACTCAAAGGGAAAAAAAAGGACAAAAATAGCAAGGCAGACCTACAAAAGATGTGGTCATATTAAAATATATTTTTTTTTTCTTAAATAAATAATGTTGCTATTTTTCGACTGTTCTGATCTAAAAGGAAGAAAAAAAAATTGCAAGAAAAAATTGGAGGTAAACCTGCAATAGATATGGTCGATAAACATCAAATTTTGAAGAAATTTATGTTTTTTACATGAGTAAATAATGACTATTTTTTTACTTAAAAATAAGCAAAATTGCAAGAAAAATATTAAAAGAAACCTGTATTAAATCCTTGGATTAAGAGATTGTTTTTTTTTTTATTTTGATAAAACCGCTATTATTGACTGACTCAAAAGTAAGTAAAAATGAAAAGTGAGGAAAATAAATGGCAATAAAAAAATAAATTGCAATGAAAAAGTGATTCCCATAAAAGAAAATAAATAAAGCGACTCTGCAAAACCCGAACCGCGATGCAGTGAGGTAACACCGTATCCAAGTATTAAAAATGTCCATTTTGTAGCCTACTAGCCTTCTAATACATTTTCCGTGGTATTTATAAAAACTCACTTGGCCAATCACGCTGCGAAGAAAAAGTGGGGAAAAAAAAAAAAAAGCATTCTCGGAAAAACGATGAGAATAAAGCGCTGATTTGGACAAAGCCGTCAAGGTAATTGGATCCCAACGTAAGCGCAACTCGAGAAGGACTTGCCGAAGGCCAAAAAGGGGCTAAAAAAGACGGACTTGAAAAATGACAGGTATGTGGGGATGGGAGGGGTGAGGTGGGGGGTGAAATGGGGGGGGGGGGGTCACTCCAGTGTGCATGCCAGAGAGGGGGGAGGACGGAGGCTGGGTGTTGAAACAAGGGAAAGCAATAAAACATGTGGCTTTGCATTTAATAACAGCCACTTCCTCTGCACACACACACACACACACACACACGCACGCACACGTTGCATAAACACTCATCCCGACGTATAATCAGCAAAAATAAGCGGTTACAGAACGGCGAGGAAGATGGCGGCTGACTCCAGAGACGCAATTTCAACTTTCCACAGGCCCATCGCGCTAATGCAGACGCACAACTCCTTCTGTGTGCATCATTTAAGAAAAAAGAAATCTCCGATACCGAGCACCGATACAATTTTAGTACATGAAATTTCCACTTCCAAAAAAGACTGACCATATATTTCAATATAGCATTTTCCTTAAAATTCCATGAATACTAATAAATATGAATACACATTATAATACACCCAAATGCATTCAAAATTAAAAACATGCTTTTTTTTTAATATGTTAATATATACAAACCGTATAGTTCACTTTTACAGTAGAAAGCACTATTGATGTAAATCCCCGATTCCGATATTTGGCTGAGTAAAATTCCGATAACAGTTTAAAAAAAAATAAATAAATAAAAAATAATAACTTATTTTTGGTACTAATAAATATGACAAAAATATACAAAATAAAATACATTAAAATGAAATAAAATACATAAATTAACATAATAATACCTGCATATTTCCACACTGAGATAAATAAACAAATAGCAAAAAATAAAATAAAAAAACAAATAAAAACATACATATTTCGCATAACATCATTTTATAGGGTTAGGATGATGATATACATCCAAAAACTTTTTTTTTTTAACAACTCCCAATCCATGCCAATGCGCACGCTCCCCTGGGGACCCCAAATAAATAATTCCGAATCTTTCCCAGGCTGCCGTCCAAAAAAGCGGCACAAATTCCCATTTAGAATTCCCATTCTTCTATGTTTGGCTAAGGGAGCGTCAAAAAATGTCTGCTACTAATCAATCAACCTAATTAAAGAATAAAATCATGGATTATTTCTCCCTTAAGTAATCAGTTACTCCAGTACTTTAGTATCCAAAATAATTGCGTATTGTATGCAACAGTGGTTGATTATTTCAGTACTTAACTAGCCAAAGTATTCGATTACTTACTACTTGTCATTTTTGGAGTCTTGCTTAGATTTGAAAAAAATTGAAAGTATCTACAGATTGAATTCAAAAAATCGTAAAAACACGTCTTTGGGATTGAATGAGTTAAAATCTGTTCCTTGAATGAGAGTTGGGGGGGGGGCAGTTTTTGCGTTGCATTTTTCACATTCTTTAAGTGATCTGCTAACAATGTTACCCCCCCCCCCCCGGTCATTTAATTCATTAAAAAAAAAAAAAAGTCTTTGAGGAGTTTTTATCATCCGCTCTCATTCGTCAAGTGCAAATAAAAGTCATTCATAAGCGCTTTCATGTTCAAATATGCAAGGGGGGGGTCGAAAGGCGGCTTTTTATCCGCGCCGGTCAACAATGCAGGAAATTATCGAGGGGGGGGGGGGGGGGGGGGGGTGCGAGAAGTTTGTGCGGGAGAAGGCGGGGCGGTATCATGGAAGCGAAAAGAAAGAAGGGAGGAGGGCAAACATCGCAGCTCGGTGCCAAGCAAACACGAGATGCTGGGATACTTCAACACAGCCCAAGAGGATGCTGGGAAATGGAAAGTGAAAGCAGACGGGTTATGGAGAAGACACGTACCGCGCGCCCCTTGTTCTCGCACGGCGATTTTGCGAATACGGCGCCTGCAGGTTGGCCGGACTTCGGCCAAATAGCAAAAAAAGAATTTTTTTTCATGTAACGCGCATGCATAAAAGTCGCAGTTGAGGCCTTCAGATTTTTATTTGTTTTTTTCTTTGGATAAAAAGCTGGCATGTTAAACTCACAAATAAAGTTTTTTTTAATAAAAAAACATTGTAAGTATATTAGTATAGGATAAAATAGAGCTCTCAGACACAAACTCTTAAGTGGATTTAAAAAAAAAGCAGCATTTTGGAAAGAATTTTTTTTTAAAGTATGAGAGTAAAACTGTGCTGTTCCACAAAGTTTATTTTTTGCAAAATTGTTATGTAAAATAACAGCATAGTATGACGGGACAAAGTCGGAATATAATGGGGGTAAAATCAAGTTTAGATTTTTTTTTTAGCCAAATAAAGGCTAAAAAGGCGCTAATGAATAAAATGTGTTATATTAACAATTATTAAAATTATTAAAAAAATGTTAATGCATGATATTTTCAGAATGATACTTCGCTGATATTTATATATTTTTTTAATTTAGTTTAATTTTATATATATCAATATATATTTTATTTTATTTTTATATAGATAAAAATAATTTAATTTAATTACATATTTTTTTTCTTTTCTTTTTTTGCAATCCATATGTCAATGGTACTCCATGACAGTGGAGTATTTTTTATTTAATTTAATTTAATTTTACATATATAATTAATTTAATTTTATTTTAATATATATATATTTTGTTTTATTTTATTTTATATAGATAAAAATAATTTAATTTAATTACATATTTTTTTTCTTTTCTTTTTTTTGCAATCCATATGTCAATGGTACTCCATGATAGTGATTTTTTTTTTACTTCTTTTCACAAACAGCATTCAAAGTGTGAACTTGTGTGATTAATCATAACTCAACTACTTAATTTAACTACGAAAATTAAACAATTGTGATTTTTTTGCATACTTCTACTTGACAGATATTTGTAATTGAGTTCTATTATTTCAGTTGGAAGTTGATGCAAGTTCACGCCTTGGGGGAAAAAAAAATATTTCCAATGCTTTTTTTTTTTTTACAACAGATGAAATAAAGCTACGCTTTGTTTTGAATGTTGTCGGTTTTCCTTTTCTGTTAGCAAAAGGAAGAAATCTATTAGAACCACACACAAAAAAAAAAAAAAAACATATCGGTTAGCCCCTAGTAGCTTGCATAATTAATAGCTTGTGCAAGTTCAATTGCATGCGAGAAGATGGCGGCAAAATATGCTGGAAAAAAAGGATCAAATGAAGCATGTAATCTTTGGTCTTGTTGCTTTTAAACAAACACACACAGTGATACACACCACGCAGGGATGCTTTGTGTTGTCGGTGTAACCGGAGAGGCGCTACATCTTCCTATCCTGACAAAACACAAGCGGCTAACACAAAGCGCGGCTTGGCTTTCGGCGACATGTTTCCACGTCATCGCGACCCCTCCCTGACTTTATTTTTACCTGGACAACACCTAGCCAACGCTAAATAAGTGACGGGTATGTTGCAAGCGCTAGCGTTAGCTCGTAACTTTTTTTTTTTTTAGCTCGTAACTTCTTTTTTCGAGGTGCGAAAGTCACAGTTTACGAAAAAACACCAATATACAGTTTTATTCGTAATAGCGGAAGAAAATTTGAGATAAAATATCGCACCGCCGACCGATCGTTCTACTCTCTTGTAGGTTAGCTAGGTTAGCTTGTGATGTTAGCCGTTTAGCTTCCTCTGATGTGGAGGGCTAACGTAGAGGCTCAGATAACGAGGTAGTGTTTCGTAACGTCCACCGAAGCTGTATACAGTCGGAACGATTTCTTCCATTTACTTCGTATTGTTTTCTTCCGTTTATTTTACACGGTATAGTTTTCTGCAGTTTGCTCTCCTCACTCAAAAGGTAATTTCCCCTTTTTCGTCCTGTATTTTTTGTACCATCGGCGCATCGGATTATAAGGCGCATAGAATAGAAGCTACAGTAGTGGCTGGGGTTGCATTATGCATCCACTAGATGGAGCTGCAGTCAACAAAACAATTAGAGAAGTCAGCCAAAATTTCAGTCAGAAATTGAGAATAAAAATGATTTGCGTAAAGTACGATCTGGAGAATAGATACCTCTCGATTACATTAAAATATAAATCAAGAGTTTAAAAGAATGGTTCAAATACATATTAAACTTAATCAATTTGCAACCACAAACCTTCAAATATTTTTTATTTTATATATATTTTATATTTATTTTATATAATCGTGCTTTGTTTTACAAAATATGGTTTTTGCGCCTTGTCCCTATATAAATTGTTTAATTAAAAATTTTAATCGTAAAAAATAATTTTACCATTGAAATGCAGTGGTAAAAACTGAAGAATTTACATAGCGATTAAGTTATTGTATTTTTTTCATCCCAAAAAATGAAAACTTGCAGTTTATGCGATGCATAAGGCGCACTGGATTATAAGGCACGACGTAGATAATTCCCAACTGGACTCAAGATACGAAAAAAAAAAAAAAAATCACTATACGAAAGCCATCCTGGAGTGAATAAATTTCGTATCTTGAGGAACCACTTTGTTAGCATTTGGTCTATGAAAAAAAAAAAAAAAGCGTTTTCTGTGACGCCTAAAGGTTTCCGAGGACGCGGCGACCATGGCGTCTTCTATCAGCCGCGACGTTGTGTTTTTATTAGGAATCAAGGTTGGCATTCATGCAGCGCTCAATAGACGCCAGTTAGCAGCCGCTAGCAGCCTCGCGCTTAAACAAACACGCGCCGCGCAGACTTTTCCAGACCTCCCCACGAGGGCCGCATAACATATATGTTGTGTGTGTGTGTGTGTTATGTTATAGAGCGCGTTTGTGTAGACTGCTCTGTGGGGTGTGTGTCTACGCGCGCACGCAGGAGGGGAAAGAGCACAAGTTCACCGTTTCATTGTGCAAAACACACTAGTCTTTGAAAACTCCAAAATTTCAGCCTCTTTAGCTCGCCGATGAAGTAGCTAGAGCATATATTTGTCTTGAGAAAAACTGTCACAAACCCTTTTATGTTCAATAATTTTGTCTCAAACTATAAACAAAATTTTACTTGGTGTAAAGTGTTAGCGTGTTTAGCTATTAATCTATGAGCGTGAAATACAACAGGTGGGTTAATTTCACTTGTTTGTCGATTAATAGATGTCATATCGATAAATAAACTATTTGTGTTGTTGTTTTTAATTTTGCGTAGCAGTCACTATGAGCAAATGCTAGCGTTAGCATAGCTTTAGGAAAGAATAGCAGTAGTTGATAACCGGGCATAATTATGTCTTAGTTATCATGCAAAAGATGACATTTAAGAAGTTGTTTTTAGCGAAACATAAGAAAGCCAAAATCTTGACAAACGACATAAAATGTGATTGTTAGCTTAGCCTTAAAATAGCGTAGCATTGGAGAGCCAGCAGGCATATCATATTATTTTTTCTTCATGTAAAAGTGACTTTTAAGTTGCAACTTTTCATTTAAAAAACATAAAACATAAATGAACAAATGGCAAAATGCTACTGTTAGCATAGCTTTAGAAAAGGGTAGTGGCACATTAGCTTAAATAATTAATTATATCTTCTTCCACATGTAAAACATGACATTTAAGTGTTTATTTATGTTAATTCCCGTCTGAGAAAAGTGTATAAAGTGTACTGTTAGTGTTTTTACAACCTTAAAACAAGTACAATAAAATAAAAAAAAAGATGGCTACTTTGCGGATTTCGGTCTGTCATGGGTTATTTTTTAGAACGTAACCCCCTGAATGAGGGACCGCTGTATTTTTTATCATTTGAAAAGTAAATTTAAGTTGTTACTTTTCAGATGAAACACAAAGACAAAATGCTAGCATTAGCATAGCCTTCGAAAAGGGTAACAGACAACCACAAAGCAGCATCGCAAGCAAAATTTTGTCTCCCTAAATTTAGAATCTGAAACCCTTATTTTTTTTTGGTAAAAAGAAGAAAGTACCAAAATCGTGATAAATAATAAAACACTTTTTTTAGCGCAGGCAACAGCGGACTAGCACAATGCATCCCACAACATCAATTTGTCACTTTTTCCTCCATTATCTGGAATATGCTGATTGTTTTGTACGGTGGATTTTCAGAAAAAAAAAAAAAAAGACAAAACGCTATCATACGTTAGCATAGCGCGAGAGGAACAACGGTAGACAACCACAATGTATCCCGCGGGGCAAAATGGACTTTTTTTCCTCATTAACGTAAACAACATGGCACACGTACACAAAAGTATGAGCGCAGACGGCCACGCTGTATCCCAGCAGGCCCAAATTGCTTCCATCCATCCGTTTCCGATACGGCTTATCCTCATTAGCGTCGCGGCTAAACGTAAGAGCTAGACTCTGGGCTAGTCGCCAACCGATCGCGCAGCACATATGTACCGCGTACGAAAACAACCCCGTTCGAACGACTAATTCGTGCTTGCGGTAATGAATTCAATATATAAATTACGAAAAGAACATGTGACTGTTTTACGATACTTTAACGTTTTTTTTTTTTTTTACTTCGTCAGCAAAAATTGACCGATTTTTAGCTGGTTTCGGGGAGGCATGTTTTAGCGTCATTATCTTTGGCTATGTTGTAAAGCGGTAAGGTAAAAAGATACCGGCAAATATCTGCAGTTTTTATGCCAATTTATTTCCAATTAGGGCTGCAATCAATTATTTAAATCATTGATTAATCCATCAATTATTTGATTGATTAATCGATGAATCGTATTTCCAAAAAACGTGTTTTCATTTCTTTTAACCAATTTATTCCTATTAGGACTGCAACTAATGTTTATTTTAGTCATTAATGAATCTGTCAATTATGTTATTGATTAATCGATTAATTGTATTCTGAAAAACTTATTTCAATTTCTATTGGTTTATTTAAAAAAAACAAAACACTTTTTTTGCAGAAGATGTACGATACTCATTGCTGCTTCGGTCTGTGAGAAGTCAAAAAAAAAATCGTTAAAAAAATTGATCATCGTTTTTCAAAGTAAAAGTCATAGAGGAAATGCTTTTGTTGAAAAATTGCGTTCTGAGCATTTGGAGGATTTTAGCTCTCGACCATCGATCATCAAAAATATTTAACGATTAGTTTCGTTAGTGACTATTTGCTTGATTAATCGTTACACTTGTGAAAGCATCCATATTGGATGATTAAATAATATCCTTGGCCGACTGCAGTGAAAGATCCCCTCGAGGGCGGAGCTTGACACAGTGCTGTCATTTGATTGGTCAGAGGGGAATGCCATGCTGTTAGAACAATGAAAACAGTCTAGAAAGAAAAACAGCAAACATTTCCGTCTTTAAGCAGTTACGTAAACGTACGTTAAGCTTCTCTCTCTCAGTCAGCGCGAGACGTGAGCTTGCGTGTACCTGGGACAGAGACAAAGCCGCGACGCTTATGGAACTCAGGTTGTTGACTTATATAAAAGCGTTATTCAACCCGCTGACCTATGCGCACGGAAGAAAAAGGCCAATGAAATCCGACTCCGCCGTAAACAACGGCTTCTGCCTTCTCACCGGCAAAATAACAAAAAAAAAAAAACAAAAAAAAGCGAGAGGGTATTATTATTTAAACACATCCTGCAGCTGTACGCATTCCCATCCTCGCCACAAACCAGAAAACGTCGGAAAAAAATTCACTCATTAGCTCGTCCGATCCCAAAAATGTATTTTTACATTTTTCAAGAGTCTAGTCCTCAAGGGCCGGCGTCCCGCATGTTTTTCCTGTTTCAAATGATTAGCTTATTAGCAAGCTCTGCAGGAGCTTGAAAAGGATCCAAATCGTTTGAATCTGGTGTGTTTCAGTGAGAGGGGTTGACAAAATGCAAGATACCGGCCTTCCAGGACTGGAGTTCGACACCTCTGGTACATACAAATGAGATGCAAACACAAATGCAAAATACTATTGTTAGCATAGCCTTAGAAAAGCGTAGTGGCAGATGAGCACTGGACTTAATGTCGTCTTCATCATGTAAGTTACATAGCTGTCAAACTCCAGTCCTGGAGGGCCGGTATCCTGCATGTTTCCCGGTTTTCTCTCACCAACACACCTAATTCAAATGATTGTCTTATTAGCAAGCTCATCCTAATTTGAATCGGGTGTATTTGAGAGAGAGGGTTTAAAAACATGCAGGATACCGGCCCTCCAGGACTGAAGTTGCTAATATATTTTCCAATTTTTCTTCTTGTTTGGCTAGACAGTCAAAAAAATGGCCGGTATTGTATGAATTAAGTACTAAAGTAATCAATTACTTTAGGTAATAAAGTACTAAAGTAATCAATTACACTAATACCTATACAAGATTATTTTAAGTTAATTTACTACTTCAGTACCAATGGTTAGATTCTTTAGTACTGAAGTAATTTATTGGTATTTAATTATATGTATTACTTCGTTAATTTACCACCATCCATCTTAGGACCAAACGTAAAAAATTTTGAAAGAATTACAAATAAGTACATGGGGATGAAGGTCTAAACTCATAAGAAAAAAAACGTAATAATCCGTCTTTGGGATTGAATGATTAGAGACGACGAACCGAGCAATAGCGGCACAAAAAGCGGGCGGGAAGTGAAACGGAATATAACCCGAGGCACCTGAACGCCGTCGTCAGCCGGGGCCAAGTCAACTGCGGTGACATTAATTACACTTAAGTGGCCACAACATTGAGAACACGTGTACAAAAGGTGCGCCCGAATGTCATTGTGAAGGCGCGTGGCATCACAGCTGTTTTCAATACTTTTCACATCCCTGTTTCAAACTTTTTCAATGAGCTAACCCTCTCCACAAAAATTTCAGCTCACCAAAAAAAAAACGAGGGTTAAAAATAACAAAGTGTATCAATAGTTCGCGGAAAAACAACGACAACACACGTGACGGCTAGCTTAAGCTAATTTTACAACGGGGCGGGAAATAACGGTAAAGATAAACGCTAGCTGTAAATGCCGAACTCCACAGCAGCAGTCAAAGCGACGTGACTTTTACGAAACGGAAAAAAGCTTATAGCTAGCTAGCTTATTTCCAATGATGTCACTCAGAATCGTGCTACAAGGTCCTGGAAGGTTCTCTCCCAAGTCTGTTTCGCTCTTTAGCGCCGCCCTAGTGGCTACCAGGAGTTTAAAAAAAATATGAAGGGAAAATTTTTTTGTTTTAATATGGTTTACAATCACACCACAAATATTCTTAACATTTTACAATGCCGTAAAAAAGCGTAGAATAAATATTCAAACATTTCTGAATGAAGATTTGTGTCATAGCATGCGTCGTACATTTCTTTCAGCTCGGCGTTAATGGCAAGATATCGTACAGCGTTCATTTGCGTTTGTTATGAATTAGCTCGGTATGTTTTTAGAATGACGTTTTTTTTATTGATTTAATCGAATTAATCGATAGAATAATCAATTAAAAATATATACGAGTGGCAGTCCCACTTTCATCAAGAAAATAAATAAATAAATAACAAGTTGTCAACAAAAAATCCATGTTTCGAGCTACTTCCTGCTTCCGTGTCTAAGAATCATGGGAAATGTAGTCCTACTATTCTGAAACTGCACTTGGCATGAACGCAAGCTCAGAAATTCTGGCGACATCGTTCGGATGTTACAATCACCTACATTTTAAACCCGATCTTTTTTTCCGATTCCGACCAGTTGAAGTTGATATTTTGGCTCTCGAGTGGAGCGACCATTTTACGCGCCTGTCCATAAATACATTCAAAATACTTGTTCTCTTGTTCGTTTGCTAGAGAATACGGTAAGCCTAATGGTCCAAAAAAAAAAAAAACGGTAATCTCTGTCCAATCACCTTGTTACATCATCATTTTACTCCAAAGCAAAGAAAAAGGGCAAAAAAAAAAAAAAAAAAACGGCCACATCAGCCTTGCACCAAAGGAATGTCATCTGACGTCATGTATTTGGGATCAGATTTCTTCTTCTCTTCTTCTTCTTTTCTTTCTGAACTGACAAAATTGTGTGTGTCATTTCTTTTCTCCAACGTGCCCCCTGGATCCAGAGTCCACTATTAAGCAAGAGGAGCTGGGGGGGGTGAAATGGGGGGGCATGGATAGATAAGCCAGATTCCAAACTTTTTAGACTACGATTAAAGCAGACGCGAGTATTTTTTGCAGCGTATTTAACCTTTTTGGGGGTGTCTTCTGCGTGGAAATCGGGTGAAAAAAAATGAGAAAGTTAGATTGATAGATGTGTTGGTGCACAAACAGACACGTAGTCGTTTCTGAGAGGTGGAGGCAAAAAAAAAAGGAGAGAAAGAGAGAGAGAGGGAGGCTGGCTGGAAGGAATGCTAGGATCTGCTGGAGTGGAGACTTTTTTTCTTCCCCTAAACGCCTCATTGTACGTGAGGGAGAAAAAAAAACGCAAATTGACCTAAAAACAACAAACAAGCTCGAAAATGTCACTCTAAAGGCTACTAGATAAGAAAGGCGTAGTGTTAGCGGTTAGAGTTTTTTGACATGTTGGGGAAAAAAAATCCATTTGCAGCAAAAAAAAAAAAAAAGTCTCGTTCGCCTCGTCAGCATCCTGGACCCAGATTGTTGACTTTTCTCAAGCAAAGCAATTGAGAGATTTAGCGATGGAGGCTGAAGTTTGTTACTCACTCTCCATCCACACAAAAAGTCAGCAAAGCCCCAAATTGACGGTGGGGAAAGTTGCAAAACACCGCTTTGACGCACATTTCGTAAACGCACCCGAAAGTCACTTTTTTCCGCATTTTTCCAAAGTACGTAAACGCACCCTTAAAAGTAACTTTTTCTTTCCGCTTACTTTTTTGACGCCAAGTGCTTGAGACTGCCGGCGTCAGCGCTACCAACACACACTCACACGCACACACACTCTCACACACTCGCACTTTATAAAAGTTTCCCTCTCCAACATGGCTTCCTTTGTTTCGAAAGAATTGAAACTCACCTCGCTGCGAATGAAACAACGTGGAGAGAGGACGGCGACGTCGGCTGGCGTTTCTCGTTTCGTCGTGGTGATGGTGGCCGTGTGTGAGGTTTTTTTTTTTTTTTAATTCCCAGGCTCCTGAGCTCGCCTGCCTGCCTGCTCGCCTGTCTGCTGGCGCGGCGCGACGCGGACTAGTGCGAGCGAGGCTCCGCCATGTCAATCAAACGCGCCACGCACATGGACGCCCAGAGCCCGCCCCCGCTCGTACCGTAATGCTCAGACTAAATGCGCAACGAATATTTATTCACCGGCAGATTATCAGGCGTCGATTTAGCTCAAAGCTCGATTTTTTTGTGGGTGGGCTGTTTTGTGATTTATTGACTTAATTCGAGGTGCAGGTTAAGTCATTTTTGTAATTGTTATTGTTTTTTTTTTTGCAGGTTAACCCTCCTCTCGTGCTGTGGCTCAAGGCGACTCATTTGAAAGTTAAAGTAAGTTTTAAAAGTAGTTTTTAGTGCATGACTTATGCTTGGCTTGTGTGAATAAATATAGTCATTTAAAATAGCAGATATCTTTTTTTTAAGTTTTTTTCTAAATACCGTAATTCCCCAAATATAGGACACATCTGTGTTAGAGTGACAATATATAAGATTTAGACCGTTTTTTCATGAAAAATGAATAAATTAAATCATAAAATGAGTCAAATGGAATACATATCTGTGTTCTGTAACCGGTGCATACTTATACTCATACTACCAGCTCCATACTTTGCCACTCTTAATTTAATCAGATGGAGACATCATAATGTTAACATGGTCCCCTCCGTTTTATTAATATTCCTGCATGTAAACTAGGATGGACTCGGACGTTGGTTCAGTCTGATCGCTTCTTTCATTGAAAATAATGTGGTAAAAACCTCAGCTAAAAAGAGCGACTGTTAGCTGCAACCGGAACTGGCTGCTAACAGCCAATTGACGTTTGCCCTCTAGCTCATGTCATTACGGTAATTATTTTAAGTAACAATCCAGCCAATACAAAAATGCACATCTGTGCGTCAGAACTCCTCTTATGTGGCTGACGGTTCATTCTTTCTCAAATGGTGTTGAATTAGAAAAATGAAATAAAAACAAAAATCGAATCTTTAAGTCACAGTTTTTGCACAACAACTATGTGATAACCTATATACAATAATTCTACCGAGTTTATAAATACATCTTTTGGTCTTCATTTTTTGGGAAAAAATGTGTGTTATATTTGGGGAATTACGGTAAGAAAAGTTAATCTCTGTTTCCGAAGGGAAAATGTAATCACAAGTTTTGTAAGTTCGCAGAATCAAACACCAAAAAAAAAAAAAAAAGAAATTTTTGCATATTTAAACATCACGCCAGGACAAATTGACGCAGTGTTTTTGTTTTTATTCCGAGCATTAAAAGATGGAGTTTGATATCAAGGAAGATATGCGTTCTTTGCTTACCACTCCAGCTGGAGTTTAGCTTACCACATCAATGCAAAGCACCCACCTGTGTGTGTGTGTGTGTGTGTGCGCCCAATTATTTGACCGTGATTGGTTGATTCCAACATATTTACACTGTAGAAGGTTATGAAGTTAAACAAACTCTTGCGCAAATAGTCTGCGTCCTTCCAGTTCTTCCTGCCATGACCCTCAGCGTCCACGCTGACACGACAGCCGCATCTACGCCACCGCGAAGCCACGTTGCCCGTAAACAAGCTGGTGTCACCGAGCTCTTTTTATTGGGGTCACTCGGAATCGGCAACGCCAGGGTCACTGTCCCATAGAAACCTTAAAAGATCAATCGCTGTTAACCTCCTTCTCAAAACATTGCCTTCCAAAATAAAGGCTTCCTTTTTTCACATTTAAATTTAACCAATCTTGACTATTTTTAAATCAGCAATTTTTTTGAGGAAAAACATTCTGGACAGACTGATGGGTAGTTTAAAAAAAAAAAAGAATAAATAAAAGTCAAATTCAAAATAAAAAAAAAAAACAACACGCACATTTATTACATGATGAAATAAATGAAAAATAAATCAAGGTGAAGAAATATAGATACAAACTTAAACGGCATGTAAATCTTGTCCATAAAATAATAAATAATAATTACTTTAAATAAATAATATTACTTTAAAATTACTTTAAAATAACAAAGAAAAAAACAAAAAAAAACATGTCATCCATGTAATAACAATGTAATAACCACAAAAATAAAAATAATTCAATAAAAAAATCTGTTAGCTTGTCCTGAGAAAAAAATACAAAAATAAAGATATTTTAGGTGCATATAAAAAAATACATGTACAATAATGTTACATATTTACATAAAATTTTAATGCACATTTCGTGCCTATGAATAAAAAAGTATAAACAAACAAAAACACATGAATAATATAATAGTACAATAGTGGTAAGAAAAAAACTCCATAATATTTAATGCACGCATCATTCTATATGAATTTCCCATTAAAATAGATGCAAACGAAACAAAATCAAGACTGTAACGATGGGAGGAAAAACAATACCCAATTGTGCAACAAACTGGGCGTGTCCATCTTATTTTTTTCTCTTGAAAATTAAATAATTCACTTGAAAAAAAAAAAAAAAATCCCAACCAAGACAATAAGCAGACTCCTATTATTGAAAATAGGTGCGACGGAGAAGCCAAGACATCCAATAGAATCTCTTCTTTTTTTTTTTTTTTTTCCTCACTGGCTTCCACAGCCAGATAGACTCATTGCCCCGCACTTGAGGATTTTTCTCTGCTGGCAAACGCGAGCGCACATTCCGCCGTCCGCGCCAAGCAAATAGCCACCGGTGGAACTCATGAGGTGGAAGGGGGGTGTCAGGAAGTACTAAATGAAATTCCACTTGGTGCGATGATCATTGTCAGCTGACACATGAAAAAGCTCAACGTAAGGTCATGTAACAGTTAGCGCTAACAAGGAAAACCTCATGTTCAGCCGCGGGGAAAAACCCGCGAAAAAATCCGACGCTCATAATAATAAGATTTAAAATGCAACCTTTTCGTCAGAAAATGGAAAGCGCGCTTTTAATTATGGCCAATTTGACCACTTTTCATATACAAGGCGCACCGCGTTATAAGGCGCATAGAATAGAAGCTAGAGTAGATGCTGGGGTTGCGTTACGCAGTCCCTAGAGGGAGCTGCGCCAAAGGGAATATCGACAAAAGTCAGTCGAACATTAATAGACTCGAGCAATTTTCATTCTGTATAATCAACTGTTGTTTTCTTTTTATCCTTTCATAAGGCGCATAGAATAGAAGCTACAGTAGAGCCTGGGGTTGTGTTACGCAGCCACTAGAGGGAGCTGCACCAAAGGGAATATCAACAAAAGTCAGTCAAACATTAATAAACTCGAGCAATTTTCATTCTGTATAATCAACTGTTGTTTTCATTTTATCCTTTTACAAGGCACATAGAATAGAAGCTACAGTAGAGGCTGGGGTTGCGTCACGCAGCCCCTAGAGGGAGCTGCACCAAAGGAAATATCAACAAAAGTCAGTCAAACATTAATATACTCGAGCAATCTTCATTCTGTATAATCAACCGTTTTCTTTTTATCCTTTTATGAGGCGCATAGAATAGAAGCTACAATAGAGGCTGGGATTGCATTACGCAGCCACTAGAGGGAGCTGCGCCAAAGGGAATATTAACAAAAGTCAGTCAAACATGAATAGACTCGAGCAATCTTCATTCTGTATAATCAACCGTTTTCTTTTTATCCTTTTATGAGGCGCATAGAATAGAAGCTACAATAGAGGCTGGGATTGCATTACGCAGCCACTAGAGGGAGCTGCGCCAAAGGAAATATCAACAAAAGTCAGTCAAACATGAATAGACTCGACCAATCTTCATTCTGTATAATCAACTGTTTTCTTTTTATCCTTTTAAATTTCAAAAATAAAAACTTGAAAATCTTACAATTTCGAAGAGGTTTTTAAATGGCGTAAATGAAAAATGACGTAAAAGCCGGCTTGTAGCAGCTAGTAGTAGTCCCAGCATTTTCACAGCATAGTGGGCGGGAATTAGGGCCACCGGTGCCATTCAGCACAACTTTTGAGTTGAAGATGAAGATTAGGGGTAACTTCCAGTTCCTCCCGTTAGTTTTTGGGCAGAAAATGCCCACACGGAAGTCAGATAACTTTTAGCATGTGATGTAAATAAAGTTTAAACGGAACTGGTATGTTGCGGTCGGATGGCGAACCGAGAAAATATGTCGCACGTGGGAAATAAGACGAAGCGGAGGATGAACTCCACGTCTTCTAAAAAGGCCGCCTGCGTGGAAGGACTTTTTCCGTGGCTTCTGCTCGCACACGCGCACAGGACAGATAAATGGAAGCAGATGAGGAAGGGAAGGGCCCCAAAAGTAGCTGTCACCAGCTTCCAGCGTAAATATGGGGGCGGATGCCCCCCAACGCCCCCTCCGGTGACGTCACGCCGATGTTTGACACAGCTGGCAAAAGTACGCTTTACTTTCATCAAAATGCTGCTTTGAGATACAAGTGACCTCACTCGCCAAGATTTAGGGGTGCAGGCCATTTTTTTTGTCTTCTGAATGCAAACGTATTTAACAAAACCTTTTTTTTTTTGATCCAAAAATGTTGGCTTTAAATCCACCCAACATTTTTTGCTAGCTTCACAGAAACAGAAGGGAAAACGTCTTGGACATGCTAACACTTAACGCTAAAAGTCACTGTTTTGGAACCAATTAAAAACAAAAACAAAATCAATGGGCGTGCCCACGCTCACTTTTTCCAAACATCGTCATCATTAAAAAAAAAAAAAAAAAAATCCTGAAATTTGCGTTGTACCCATATTAGGGTTATTACGGTAATTCTCTGCATGTCACTGTTTTGGAACCAATTAAAAAAAAATCAATGGGGGTCCCTGAGCTCACTTTTTCCTCACATCATCATCATCATCATTTAAAAAAGAAAAAATTCAGATAAAAAAAAAAAAAAAATCCAAAAATTCGCTTTGCACCCATATTAGGGTTATTACGGTAATTCTCTGCATGTCACTGTTTTGGAACCAATTAAAAAAAAAAAAATCAATGGGGGTCCCCAATCTCACTTTTTCCACACATCATCATCATCATTTAAAAAAGAAAAAATACAAATCCAAAGGAAAAAAAAAATCCTGAAATTGGTTTTGTACCCATATTAGGGTTATTACGGTAACCCTCTGCATGTCTTGTCACAATTTGGAGTAACAAGGCTATGTGGAGGAGCTTTCTCAAATAGTCAAGAGGGGTTGGACCACAAACGATAGCGCAACACATGTAAACCGACGATTATCACAATACTCACGAGCATATATTCTTTATCTTCTAAATTGTCAAATTATATCATATATAATAATGTGGAGCAACTCATGTCAATTTCAGACATGTGAAAAAAATCTTCCTTGGTACAGTAACAAAGTATTTTTTGTGGGTTACTTCCCACCAGTGGCGTTAGATAAGATCCAGCGCTGAGTAGGAGGAGTCGCGGTCGGGGAGGCGGGGCTTGGCTCGGAACGTCAACAAACGCCAGATGTTGAAGGGCCGGTTGGCCCCTCGCTCGCTCGCGTACCATTTTTCAACTTGAAAGCCGCCCGCCTCCCTGTAATCACAATCCCGCTTTCAACTAAATGGAACACGGCCCAGCGAGAAGATTTTTTTTTTTTTTTTATAGCCCGCAGAAAACCGTGGTTAGTGCTGCGATTTGAAGAAAAATCAAAAAAAGATGCGCAGATATTTTCATTTTTAAGAAAAAGTCAATTGAAAAATCTGTAGCTAAAAATAGCATTATTATTTAAGGAAAAATTCTGCCCCAAAAATGTGTTTATATATATATATATATATATATATATATATATATATATATATATATATATACAAGGTGCATCTGCGTTTGTGTTTTGTCTATGAGGGGCCAGCATGCAGGACCAGCGCCCGATGGACGATAAGGCGCTCGTGTAGTACGCGCGTTTGAGGCCACGGTGGAATTTGCACCTCAAAAGAGTGGCGCAAGTGCAGACATGTCACACACGCGCGCTCTCTCTCACCCTTTTTTGAGTCAAGCTCGCTCCACCATCGTTTTTTTCCGTCCTTTAAGCTTCACCTGTTGCTCCGTTTCATGAAAAGATGATGTCATTAGCAATGATGTCATCATATGCCCGCGTTTTCTATAATGAGAGGATCGTATGCAAAATGTTCGAATATTTGGGTTAAAAGTTATATATTTATATATATGTGTGTGTGTGTGTGCAATTACACATGTATAGTGTATATACACTATACACACACACTATATTATATATATATATAGTATATACACATCTACATATTATACATAAAATATATACATATGTATATATATACATGTATACAATAGTAGTATACACATATGTACATACATTTTATGTACACATATAAGCATATATACATACATACTGTATATGTATATATGTGTGTATACAGTGTATACACACACATATATATACATACATACAAATTTACACACACTGTACACACAAACATATACAGGCAAATATACATATACACACATACTGTATACACACTGACACTTACACACAAATATACATATATATATACATATATATATATATATATATATATATATATATATATATATATATATACATACACACATATGTATGTATATATACGTGTATACAATAGCAGTATACACATATGTACATACATTTTATGTACACATATATACATACATACTGTATACACACAGATATGTACACACACATGTAGTATAAATATACACATACATACATACACAAATACTGTATACACAAACATATACACACATACTGTATACACACAGATATGTACACACGTTTAGTATAAATATACGCATACATACATACACAGATACTGTATACACACAAATATACATATACACACATACTGTATAAACACACACATTTACACACAAATATACATATAAACACATACACATTCTGTACACACACATATACAGTACATGCCATGTCTGTTTTTTTTTTTAAAGCATTCCTATTTGTTTTCTTTTTGCAAAACAGATGACTCTTCATCCGAGGTGAATCAGCCAAAAATTTCCTCTGAATCTGGCGTCACTCAAAACAGAGAACAAACTTCCCCTTTGCCAATGCCCCCCCCCAACCCCCCCAAGTCGGAATGTTCTCGGCCAGCTCGTCATTGGGCGTGCGCGGCAGGAAGTGGGCGAATGTGACGACGACGGCGTGGGGAGACGAGGCAACAATGCGCCACGCTTACCACTTCCCGTCCCGGCGCTTGGCCGCGTTGGCCACGGCAACGGCCGGAGATGCCGCCGCGGGGTGACTCACACGCGCAAACGCGTTGGAGAGGGTTAGGCCGCCCCGAGCATCCTATCGGGGAAATTCTGCATTCCTATTATCTTCAACATATATGCCCTTTTCAAAATGATTCTTTGAACGTTTCAAGCTTCAGACCGAAGCAGCCGATGCCAGAAACAGAAACATGGGGGGGGGGAATACATAATAATAATATCATGGCACTTCTGCTTGCGAAATTAATTTGAAGTAATTTCATAACGTGGATTTTCATAAGTAGAGCCGTTCTTTACATGTAAATTGCCTAATTCGTTCCAAGCTCCCAAAATGCCCTTTAAATGATTATTAAAATATAGAAATGCATAAAAAATGGTGACAAACTATAACATATGTAATATTACATTCGTGCATGATAATCATATCATGTGAAGAATAATAAAAAAAATGCTCCTAATCCCATTAATCATATTAATTATAGCAGTTGACAATATAAATGCAGTTCACTTGTTTACCTTGAGATGGTGCTGCTGTGTCGGTGATGAGAGCAGAGAAACACCTTTTTAGGACTTTTAATTTGTACATTTATATTTGACGATTCAAATTATTCAGGAATCATTTAAAAGTCCACAGGAGCAATAATATTTATTTTTGGGATCTTTTTTGAGCATGTAATGGTTACTTAAGTTTAGTTCGGGGTCATGCAAAGTGCTTCCTGCAAGCGCTCACTTGAGATCAAGTCTAGCATAAGTGACACAGTGACGCCGACCAATAGCAGACCGGCATCTTAGTGGCGCCACGAAATAAGCCCTGCGTGCAGGCAGTTTGACGCGACCGGAAAATAATGACCTAAAAACACCTGAAGAGGGAGGCAAAACAACATAAACACAGCCAACCCCACAGATCATGACAGTTGTTGATGCCGTAAAGCGGGAAAAATGCCGTAAAGAGGAGATGAAAAAACTTAGTATTCACTTCATAACGTAAAAAAAAGCCTGGGACGCCGTAACACGGGGGCCCGCTGCACTCGAATCTCAAAATGGGGTCAAACTTTTGCTGCCATTACCTTTGTTCTCTTCTACTTTTCAAGAACTTAACATTCGCAAGATGATTCATCCACTTCCAAACACTTTTATTTCAGACCAAAGCAGCCGATGCCGGAAAATCAAAAGCGGTGATAAAAGACAGAAAAACGACTCCGCGAAAGGTCCTCCAAAACAAAAGCGCGCTCACTTCCTCTCACAGTAGCTTCAGAATAAAAGTGTCATCCTAAATCGTAATGATTGTCATTTACACACACACACACACCGGAAATAATCCAACCCGAGCCACACAGTGGCACCGCAATACAAGAAAAAAAAAAAAAAAAGAATACAATAGCTTCTTGGTACTCTTATTATTATAATAATAATAATAAAGTTAAATAAATACACAGCCAGGCGCATTTACAGTGGCTATGTAGCTACAAAAAAAGGACGCACACTCCTTGAAGCACACATTTTTTTTCAACAATGCATTTTTTTGTTTTTTTTTTTGCATTATATCTATTGAAAGTGTAGCTGCATGGTGCATGCCGAGCATTCTTAGTGTTACAAAATGCATATTTACACACAGGATCTTGTGTTCATTTGCCGACGTTAAATAAAAAGTCGAGTTCGGACTCACGATCGGACACCGACGCCATAGAGTTCCATTCAAAAAACGGAATTGCGGAAGCTCGAGAAGCTACACAAAGGCTATGGTGGCTGTACCTAATAAATTGTCCCAAAAGTGTATCATTGTATCAACAAAAAACGTTTTTTTTTAGACTTCTTTGGCAACAAACAGACAAAAAAATGATAAAACAAATAAATATCACTATCAGCCCCCCTGCAAAAAAAAAAAAAAAAAGCTTATCTGGACAGTGGAACCTCCTTCTTGAGAACTAGACCACAAAAAAAAAAAAAAAAATACTTTGGCCAATTTATCAGGCAAAATTGGTTTAATATTGATGTACTGATTTTTTTTTTCACCATGAAAAATTGTTTATTTTTTTTAAAGAAATATCTCTGAAGCCATGCATAGTTAGAAAAAAATGTTCACGTAAACATTTTAAGAAAAAAATCTAAATTTTTAAATTCAAAATATATCTCTGTATAGTTTTGCTAAAAAAAGTACAAAAATGTTTATGAAATTTGTCAAAATGAGTTTTTTTTTAAATTTTAGCTGCTAGCTTTTAAGTCGTGGCAAATTTTTGTTACATCACAAAAAAGTTTGACTTTCACTTCATTTTACACTTGAGTGAAAATTTAAAATCTAAAAACTTAAAATTTAATTTTTTCTTGATGCTCGTACTCGACCCTCGAAAATTTTTGCTCGTTACTTCCTAAGGAAAAGTTTGTGTACATACCAACAAATCAGGAGGCTCCACTGTCACATCTCGTATTTTTTTTTCCAGATTTATTGCTTTGTTCTTGATCTAATCTATGAACAGAAAAAAAAGATTTTTTTATTGCGTTATTATTACAAAAGTTGCAATGTGTAGCGGGTGGAAAATGGAAGGCAACTCTACCAGAGAGCTTGAATGTCCGTCGTTACCTCACATCCGTTCGTTTTTTTGTCGAACTTTCCAGGCCTTGAGCAGGTCAGATAACGTCGTGCAAGAAATGGAACGTTCCCTGCTTGACATCTGGAAGGCTTTGAAGGCCTTAATGTTTATTTTTTTAATGGCTTGTAGAAACACGTCATAGCCACACGCAATTGGGGTGTAAATTTCAGGTGGTCTGCGAATGACCCCTGTGGCACACCACCTTGAAATAAAATAGAGAAATTACAGTCTGGATTCAATGAGTTCCGCCCCCCGAATTTTAAAACATTTTTAAAATAGGTTAATACTGAGTGTGCGTGTTTCTCTTCCGTGTCATGTGATTGTTTTTCCGCATGATTGTCATCATTTTTGATCCGATAAACAATAACGTTCATCCCCCGTACGTTTTTTTTAAGAGCTTATTATACAACGCCTCATCGGCTTTGTGGTGAGAGGCACGCCAACAACTTCACTTGAGTCTATTCTCACAAAAAAAAAAATGTCCTTCTCATTTAAGGTATGTCTGTTTCGAATGGGCGCGTCCATCCAAGGATTTCGAAAAAGGCAAATGACTTTTTCACGCCGTCAGATCGGAAATAACCAGTTTTTCCATCTTATTCCCGATGTCGGCCGGGACCTGGAGATCGTCCACGTCGTAGTCGTCCTCAAATGATCTGGAATCACATTTTCACAAACTGAGCAAACATCCTCCATGAACACATATTTTTTTTTAAATTTTTTAGTACCCTTCATGTATCTGCTCGTTAGCAGTCTCCTCCGCTACCAGTATCTCGTACTCCTCCGAAGCATATTTATCCCAGTCGGACGGCTCTGGCCCGTCGCTGTCGAGATCCTGGAAGGGATGTGTTGAACGTAATATAGCTGACTTTCTGTTTCTTCTCAGGCATGGGTTCCTGAGACTTTTTTGTGCGTCGTCTCATGACAGAAACTGCTACTAAATTATATCTTACTCAGACAAAGTACCTCTGGGGGCTGAATTTTTAAAAAAGGCATCTTGAAGAAGGCTAATTTGCCAAAATGCCAACTTCGGACTAAAATGGATGACTTCCTGTTTCATTTCAGGCATGGGTTCTTGAGACTTTTTTGTGCGTCTTCTCATGACAGAAACTGCTACTAAACTATATCTTCTGAAGACAAAGTACCTCTGGGGGCTGAATTTTTTAAAAATGCAAGCTTTGGACAAAAATGGATGACTTCCTGTTTCATTTTAGGCAAGGGTTCTTGAGACTTTTTTGTGCGTCGTCTCATGACAGAAACTGCTACTAAACTATATCTTACTAAGACAAAGTACCTCTGGGGGCTGAACTTAAAAAAAATGTGAACTTTGGACCAAAATCGATGACTTCCTGTTTCATTTTAGGCATGGATTCTTGAAACTTTTTTCATGATAGACATTGCGACAAAATTCTACCTTACTCGGACAAAGTTCCTCTGGAGGCTGAATTTAAAAAAATGCATTCCAAAGAATGCTGATGAGACAGGGACCTCTAGGAACTTAATTTTGAGGAAAAAAAGGGAACGTTGGACCAAAATGGCTGATTCATTTCCTGTTTGGTTAGACATTTGGAAAGACATTTAAGGACAATAGCATCCCGTGTTTGGTGCTGACCTTCTGCACAGCAAAGGGGTCTCTCTGTTCGTGGTCCAAGTATTTCTCCAGGTTGAAGAAGGTGTCGTAGAAGATGTGAGCCATGCGGCAACGCTTCAGGTCACCAAGCGTAATTTTGCCTGACCCAAAAAAAAAAAAGTGCGTTATGTCACGTAAGCCCGGCCGGAGGAAGACGTCTCAGTTGGCATTTACCCGGACTTTCCGGTTTGACCAAGTCCAGCATTTGGCACAGCAAATCCTGGAAGGGCAGCGGTTCGATTCCCATTCGCTCCATGCGCTCGCACTGCTCCTCGTAAAAGTACTCCAACTCAAACATGGACAGGACGCCGTCGCCGTCCACGTCCATGCAGCGGAACCAGTACTCGATGCTGGAGGAAAAGTTATATGACGCAATCAAAATTATTTGCGAAAGATTTCGACAGGTTTTGAAAGAAAAATTCATAGCAACATTTTAATGAAAAGTATTTTTTCGTCCTCACCTGGTGGGATTTTTCTTGTCTTCTTCGGAGATGAGAAACCAGACAAACTCAGCATAGCTCATTCGTCCTTCCCTCTGCACGGCGTTGCCCCTGGCGACCAATCGCACACACCCGTCGGTCGGATACGGCGCTCACCGTGTTCGCGTTTGGCGCTTACCGTGTCACGGCGCCGGAGAACAACCTCTCGATGATTCTGTTGGAGGACGCTAAGCGACGGCAAGAGCCGTTTGGCACGTAAACAAAGGCGGCCATTTTATCGAAAAATCTTTGCGCCTCCTCACCGTGTTCGTTGTAGCGGGCCAGGTCCTTGTGGTCGATGTAGAGATCGTGGTCGCTGTCCAGCTCCCAGAACTTGCAGTAGATGACGTAGAAGTGCTCGTAGGAGAAGTAGTCCGTGATCTGGTTGATGTCGTCCTCCTCTTCCAGCAGCGCCAGCGTCTGCAGGAAGTTGCTGCGCCGAAGCTCCGTCATGGACACGCGCCCCGTCCACGAGCGGTTCACCACGTAGAAGATCCGCTGGATCACCTGCCGAGGTTTGTTACCACTGAGAACCTGACTGCCTGAAACACTAATATATATATATATATATATATATATATATATATATATATATACACACACACCATTTCCATTTCCTTTTCGGGTTAACAGGGTAAAAATCAACACATCTTCATTGTCTTCAACATTTTTTCTCCACCTATTGGTTCCATATTTCTCGTTTCTCTGTATTTTTTTTTTATTTAACTCACCGTTGTGATGTAGCGAGAATGAAACTCGGGTGCGTCCTTCAGAAACGTGAGTCCAGGATGCGTGTCCACGATGTCCTTGACAAAAAGAACAGAAGTCTTTTTTTTTAATGACAACAGGTATATTTTATATTCGATTTCTTTTTATTAGATATAACATAATACATTCGATCTACAGGAAAAGATCCGCGTATAGATGTTATAAACCAATTAATCCATTTTATTACCTGAAATAATCAGTCACTTTAGTACTTTATTGTCTAAAGTATTTCCTTACTTTAATTGTTCAGTATGTAAAGTAATGGATTACTTTGGTACTTTTACATAAAGTATTCAAATATCTTGGTTTTTATTATCTAAGGTACTTGTTTAATTCAGTACTTAATTACCTTATATAATCGATTACTTTAGTGCAATTTAGTAACACACACTTTATGAATACATTAGTTTAATACTTCATTTCCGATGGTAATGGATTGCCTCAGTACTTTATTACAAAAAAGTTATCAAATAACCTTGTACTTCAAATATTGACATGAAATATGAAATGAAATGAATTCCCGAACCTGCAGAAGAGGAATGAAGTCCTCCTGTTCCAGGTACTGGCAGCCGGGTTTGGCGAGCAGGTTAATAAACCTGGAGGCGTCGTCGTGGCAACCGTGCAGCAACCTGCGCGAGCGCATTTTGAGCGCTTTGAGCATTCACGCGATCTGCACGGCTCCGAATTCAACTTACTTCCTCCAGGTGGCGACGAAGGAGTGAACCGAGACGAAGCCCGTCCGTTCGCCGCCGGCCCCGTAAAACATGGCCGCCTTCCAGTACAGCGGACACTCGCACGCCTGCAGGGAAATTCAGCAACTTCAGCAAAACCTTGTTTTTTTTTACTTATATTGTGCGTAACAGATGTCGTGTGCTCAAATGTGGATTTTGTTTTATAAAACAGTTTCTGAAAAGCACGTACAGTATACAGTACATTTCAATGCACGCGTACAAGGCGTTATGATGTGAGTTTAGGGATTTTTGTTTTCATCTTATCTATTTTATTAGAATAATTAGGTTAATGTGCATGCTGTAAGATTTAGTTTTAACTTTTAGAGGTTTGTTTTATTTCTTTGGAAAGGTTTTTCTTGGGGGGGGGTATTTAATGACGAAAGTGCCATTAATAATTGGCAGAGGAACCGACAGCCCGGCGATGGCGGTTTGGGTAAACTTACTAAAACAACGACAAAAGGGAGTCCAATAGGACTGTAAATAATGGACCGGCAAATAAATAAATAAATAAATAATGTCCACTTCAACTAGCACTTTTTCAATAGAGGTTATACATTATTCGTGTTATACGTTATACAGGTTATACATTACACAGATTATACGTTATACGTGTTACACGTTATACAGGTAATACATTACACGGGTTATACGTTATACAGGTTATACGTTATACAGATTATACGTGTTATACGTTATACAGGTTATACGCGTTATAAGTTACACAGATTATACGTGTTATACAGGTTATACGTTATACGTGTTACACGTTATACAGGTAATACATTACACGGGTTATATGTTATACGTTATACAGGTTATACAAATTATACGTGTTATACGTTATACAGGTTATACGTTATACGGGTTATACAAATTATACGTGTTATACGTTATACAGGTTATACGTTATACGGGTTATACGTTATACGGGTTATACATGTTATACAGGTTATACATGTTATACATGTTATGCATTATACAGGTTATACGATATACACATTATACGTTATACAGGTTATACGTTATACGGGTTATACGTGTTATACGTGATATATGTTATCAGTGAATGTTATACGTTATACAGGTTATACGTTATACAGGTTATACGTTATACGGGTTATACGTTATACGGGTTATACGTTATATTGGTTTTACATGTTATACGTTATACAGGTTATACATGTTATACATTATACAGGTTATACGATATACACGTTATACGTTATACAGGTTATACGTGTTATACGTGATATATGTTATCAGTGAATTACCTTTGCCACCTTGGCCATCTCATAAATGTCAGCCTTCTCCTCCTCAAACTCGGTGAAGGCCGCTTCGATAGCGGCGATGGCCGCGTCATGGTTGCTCGGCGGGCCGACGGCAGGGAGTCCACGCGGGAAGTAGAACCTGGGAATGTTGATGGCGGGAGGAGGAGGCGGAGGAGAAGGGGTGACGACGACCGGGGGCGGGCTGGGCGAGGGGGCGTGGGGGACCGCCAAGGCCTGGGCGGGGGCCGGGGGCGGCGTGCCGGGTTTCTTCTCCGCTTTGGATTGGACCTGAAGTCAAGCGAGGAGGAGACTGATGGACCAACAATGCCGCTTAGCGTAGGGAGAACTGAAGTTATGACCATCTTACGTCGCCGTTTGTTAAAATCGGCAAATTTAAAATCACTGATTTTAGTGCCAATTGTAGAGGCCAAAATTGAAATCATGGTTACGACGATTTCGATTCATTTTCCGCCAGAAGAGAAAAGATCCGAGTTTTCTGAAATAGATGACATACCCGCAAATAAGACACGGTCCTTACAAGTTGTCGTTACATGAAAAGTTATTTGAGGGAGGCGTTTATTTTTTCCAGTCCTATCACGAGATTAAAAATTTTGAGATTCTCTAATTAATTAATCAAATTAACCTAATTTTAATCTCACTTAAATATGTCTAGAGAAAACGATTCAACCGGTTTTTTTTCTGTTTTGTTATCTTTAGATAAATTGTCTTATTGTGGCCGAGGGTTAGGGTTAGGGTTAGGGTTTGGGTTGATTGACAAAAGATTGATATCGCACAACAAAACATTGACTTTGGTTATTTATGAACTTATGAGCTTTTATTTTTATTTATGAGCAACGAATGAGTTAACCGAAGCACGAACCCGGCGACGTTCTGCATTGGAGTCGGAGAGGCATCAAATTTGACGCCTCCCCTTCATTGGCCAAAACACCAATCCAGGAAGTAGTTATCATGCAAAACTTCCTTCCGGCGGCCATTTTGCAATTTGCACAGCGCCTGTATTGAGCCTGACAGCTGTAACGACACCCCCCAACCCCTCTCGCCCCCCGCATTCATTCTATCACTCTATTCCTGCGCCTCCTGACTATTAATACCCTTCTGCTTCATGCCTGGGAATAGTTTGTCGTTCCCGGCGTGTCCGATGTGAGAAAATCTGCCCCAACGCGAAAGATTCGATGGATCTGACCGGCATCCCGACCTGCTGCTGCTGTTGCTGCTGAAAAGACTTGAGTCTTTTCTTGAAGCGGGACGGCAAGACAAAGTCACAACCCCGGGCCAGGAAGGCCAGCTCGCCCCTCAAGTCGGGGTCCCGCCGGAGCGACGTCTCCTTGATCATCATGGTTAATTAAGGGGCACCGTAAGGGGAAAACGCCCTTGCACGTAAAAATGTCCCCCCCTGTAAAAGTCCGCTTAGATATCCGAGAAAAATCTCCAGAAAGTCGCCCAGAAACCGCAATTCTGCTCGTAATCCGGCATGCAAGGTTCCTGTGCAAGAAGATCGCCCGAGCATGATCCACCATCCGAGGGGGGGGGGGGCGTAGCGAACCCTGCGGCGTCCCCCTTCACGCCGTCTCTCCGGTGCCTGCCGCTCCGCGAGCTGGGCTCGGAACCGAACGCGCCGAGAAACGTGAGCCGAGCCGCGGTCGGGCAACGCGCACAGACGCGGCTTACGAAGGGGGCGGGGTACTGAGCGCCCCCCCCCCCCCCAACTCGGCAAAGGCCTCCTTCATGTGAGTGGGCGGGGCAATCAAAGAGGAACTATTTCCAAAGGGTAATTTTGGGACGGCGTGATGAATCAGCGACTGGCGCTCCGGAAAAAAGTTCCAAGAAGTTTGTCACCCGGTCCGAAAACTTTAATATTCCCCGTGTTGGATGATGCCTCACACATCATGATGAGCATTGTTACAGATTTAGTCCTTGAAAATAAATACATACATAATAACAAAATGGAAAAAATATATATATATATTCATATATATACATATATATGTGTGTGTATACATACACATGTGTTATGTATATATTTGTATATATACACATATAGATGTGTGTGAGTATACATTTGTGTATGTATGTATATATATATATATATATATATATATATATATATATATATTATATATATACAGAGAGAGAGAGATAAATATAAACATTACAAACATATACACAAACAAACACACACACATATACATATATAATAGATTGAACAAAAGGAGATCACGAAATGAGCCATAAGGGACCAATTTTTCACCTTTTTAATGACCTCTTTTATTTCCTGGCTTCTTGAATTGAGAGGTCTTTAGATTTTGCAGGTGTCCCTAATAAAGTGACCAAAGAGTGTCCCAAACTTCTACAACGCAGCTGTGTGCACATTCCGCCAGGAAATCAAGCTTCTCACAAGCTAGTGGAAAAAACACCTTTTTTTTTTTTTTTCCTCCCAGGTGGTCCTTGCTTAATCTGGCGCCCTCTAGCGGCCGTGTTGATCTCTTACTCTTACACGGCAAACGTTCAGATAGCATTTGTTATCAAAAATGTATTAATCGTTTGTATGAATATTCATCATTATTCGTTTTTATTATCTTACGCGTGCTGGTGACTTTTTTTTTTTTTTTTTAGGGTAACTCCGCTGCGTGCACCCCTGCTGAATTTTTTGGAGCGACTCCACTCGGCGCCGAAGCCAAGGTCGCATACCAATCCCACACACACAAGCACACGTACACAAACACACTTTTCCTGATGTGCTGCAGGAGGAAACATTAAATCACTGTATCTTGTGACCATCAACAAAGCAGCGCCACGCAAAGAGGACGTGACGTCCCCTCGCTTGTTATTCAAATGGATTTAGCGGAATGCGGCACACTTTACTTTGTTGACATTATCATAAATGGACTGAAATGTGCTTTCAATTGATAAAATATTGCAGGTCATCAACGCATACTGTAATTCAATATTTTACAACAGTCAATTAAACATTTTGATTTTTTTTTGGGGGTTAGGGTTAGGGTTACCCCATTATGTACAAAAATTGTAAAAATGCAATAATAGCAAAAGTAACTATGTTATATATTTATGAAATTGAAATAGGAATATTTATTATGTCATAATTCGAGTACTACGACTTTCGAAGACTATTATGGGAGTCCAGGCTAAGCCAATTATTGAAAAGCTTGCAAATGTCATAAGTTAGCCACTAGCGCCACCCGGTGGTTTTGGGGCGCCAACACAAAAATTTCTATTGCGCCCCGTTTGCTGGATTAATGCAAAAATCGGGGGAAATGCATGATAAAACCGGGTTTCAATATACCCATTGACAAGATTTCAAATTTTGAATGGCAGTAAATGAGCCCAACATCGGCTAAATTTGGGTGCATCTCTCAACCTCCCGTTTGCAAGCAATTAAAAGGGACGGCAGCGTGGCATATTGAAAGTCGTCATGTTTTGACAACCTAAGAAATATTTCTGTTTTGGTATGCTTTTCTTTTGATATCACACAACAAAAATTGGGTCAAAATTTTCCCCAGGAGCTATTATCATGTGTGAGGAAGAAAAATTCATCAGATTAATTTTAATTCATCCATCTCTTCTAGCTAGTTTGATAGCTAGCACCAAAATGACTGACTGGCTATCTTGAACGTTAGCTATATAGCTTATTTAGCTATCTAGCTTCATAGCTAACTATCAAACTAGTTAAAAAAATCATTATTAATGTTGCTAAGGGGGAAAAAAATGATTCAGAATTCCAAATAGACAGTATTAAGTCACAGGACGACAAGTGATGAGACGGGAATGAAGATAACAGGTGCGACATGAGCAGCGCGCTTCCTCTTTTCCCGCCGCGAAACGGCAATGAATGCATGATGGGAAGATAAGTGTTTCGGGGGGGGGTTTCAGCTGTCCTCCAGCGCCAACTGTTGCGCACGGCGCTTCCCAGGAACTACTTCTCGCAGAGAAGGAGCGTGAACAAAGCTACTTCCCAAACCACCTGCTAGGAGACGCTATTGCTCGTGTGTAAAATTATTCTCGTTCACATAGCAACTCGGCTGCGTGTTTATTTTTGTTTGCGTCGCTAGGCAGATTCCAGACACGGCGCAGTAAGTCCAAGAGAAAACTTCCTTTAGGAAAAGTTTTAGAGAAATTCAACCCCAGGAAATGAAAATTTAGGAGCTGCGTCTAGAAAAAACGTCTCAAGAAGCCATGCCTGGAAAGACACAGGAAGTCAGCCATTTTGGGTCCGGATGATCAGTAGCGCTCTTGAAAACTACCTTTAAATTTCACTCCCCAAAGGACGTTTGATTTAGCAACATGAAATTTGTTGGTCACGATTATGCCGACAAAAAAATTCTTGAGGACGCAAGTTTTTTATCATTTTTATCACGGTTGTGCGCTGATCATTTTTCGTGAACGAATTTGCAATTTTCAAACAAAAACCGAGTTATCGGCTGAAAGAAGTGATCGAAAGTCGGAATGATGACGAGCTTGCCGCTAAATGATAATAATAAAACGCGAGAGGCAGACTGAGCGAAGATGGACGGCCCGTCGGGGACACGGGAGGACAGACTGATAGTTTTTTCAGACCTCGGCGCAAATGGATCGGAACCGCGCTCAGGAAACGCTAAAGTCATCAAAGGAGTCGGTTGCGGTCGTCTTCTGCAAGTCAGCAAGCAAAGATTTTTCCACAGCCTGTGTTAAAATCTCAACGAGACACTTCTAATCCGTCCTCAAAGTTCACCCGAGTTCAACGAAAACCGTTCCTTGAGTTACCGATAAAAACCAATGGGATTGTTCTTTAATGGAGCAAAACCTGAACCTGGAAAGTTCGCTTTGTTTTGAAGTACTTTGGATCACGGATGACGTTTCACAAATAATTGAAACATTGAAAAATCTCAAAATGGACTCAGATATTTCCAAAATTTCCTGAGCAATTTAAAGAAAGAAGCTTCCAAACATTTTTTAA